>NC_046662.1:77830975-77832890 GCF_010883055.1 Belonocnema kinseyi | reverse complement strand
TATTGACTACTTGGAAAAGGGTAAAACAATCACTGGTGAATATTATGCATCATTATTAGAGCAGCTGAAAGAAGAAATTAAAAAAAAAAGACCACATTTGGCAAGAAAAAAAATTCTTTTTCATCACGACAACGCCCTAAAAGACCCTAAAAGACAACGCCCTAAAAGACCCTAAAAGACAACGCCCTAAAAGACACCTCTCTGAAGATTGATTATGGGAGGTCGAATCAAAAGCTTTCCGATAATCAATCCAGGCTATCAAAAGGTCACGCTGGTTGAATGCTGCATCTTTGCAGACACATCTATCGATGAGCAGGTTCTCCCGACATCCAGCTACGCCTTTCTTCGAGCCTCGTTGTTCATACATCTCTTGCCACATAGGTTTAATTGCCCGAACAATCCTATCATTTAGGATAGATGTGAATATCTTATACAGTGTGTTTAGACAAGTGATTGGCGTGTAATTCTTCGGGTCAGCTAAGTTGCCTATTTTCGGTAGGAGTATTGTGCGCCCGTCCAACAACCACTCCGGAAACGGTTCTTCATCCCTCTGAACACTTTTTTCACCTCCTTGGTAGTTTTGGGTGGGCATTCTTCATCAGGTGTTATGAGGGCATCACACAGCTCCTTGAAGCTATTTATATTTTCTGAGTCTTCCTCCAGTCTATGCTGCACTTCGTAGACTATCTCCAAAATACTTCGACCTACACTGGTTTGGGCGGGTGTTCGACAGTAACTGGAGGGTCTTGGAGGATTCGAGATGGGTCAGAGAGAAATTGTTGATTTTCTCTGACTCATCTCTCCCTCCGCTCTAGACTTCTCTTAGCGTCAGATAGTATCAGTATTCTCTCAACAATATGCTGCCTGATGATCAGCAGCTTTGACTTGTTAAGTGTGTGATAACGGGTCCGGAGTTCACGCGCGAACTTTCGAACTTTCTTTTGGTCTCATGATCAACCGTTGGTTTTGTTTTACGGTTCGCATCGGCCAAAGCTCTCGCTGCATTATACACACAATAATTGATAGCCCAGAGGTCGGATTCTTCGGAAAAATGTCCACGAAGCTCGTCATATATTTCAGCCAGATCTTTAGGATTGAGAGAAACCTTGGTGTTGATGTTTCTCCGGGTCATAAAGCATCGCTCTTCCCCTATTGGATGCCTGCCCGCGGTTGGACTTAGTGTCGCCTCTCTTACTCTGTTGCCGGCTTCTTCTATCTGTGGAAGAGTAGGCGTTCTGCTTACATAGCCCCTTTTTCGGAGTATTTTGGCATGGTTTCGCAGACATTGCTGCGAAAAGTGCGATAGCTCCGGGTGTTTCTCGCACCACAGAGCATGCAACCGTGCCATGCAACCCGTTCAAGGGCCACACTCGCATTGTAGCACTCTATCAAGTCGTGATTTAGTCGCTCCGTCCACCTAAAGGTTCCGAGATTCCGCCGATCTATCGCATTGAAATCATTTTCATTGGCTTCCCCAGCTCTAGAGTGGTCGACACTGTTGGCCGACCCATTGCTGGGAGCCCTGCGCTTTCCGTTGTTTTGAACCGCACTTACTACAACTATGTTTGGTTTTACCATTGCTGTTCCCACGAAAAGCTAGGGAAAGGGGTTCGTCCATCCTTGTAGAGCCCCGCATGCAAGGATAAGGCTGCGTACTCTGAGAGGTCGCCCGGTATCCCAGAGTCACCGTTCTAGACACCTCACCCAGGTGCCATTCAGTTTTCGGTACGGTTTTCACAACTCCGCTTGGGGGATAATTCCTTTGGGACCACCCCTGGAAAATTGTCCGCAACTGCCTAATCATTTTTGTAACCATATTCAGCAGAAACCCTTGGCATTGGGAACCTCTAGCCGCAATCCGAGGACGCGTTCGGTGGCTTTGTCATATAGGCCCTTCGGTTTGATTCTAGAGGAA
>NC_046662.1:77811030-77830875 GCF_010883055.1 Belonocnema kinseyi | reverse complement strand
TGTTCGTTATTGAATTTTCGGCACCAGATGACAAAAACATCATAGCCAAGGAGAATGAAAAGAAAGAGAGGTATAGAGACCTTAGAAGGGAGTTGCAACGAGTGTACCCGGAATACTCTGTTAAACTGATCTAAATGATTATTCGCTGAAAATGTAAAATGGTAAGGATTTTTCAAAACATTATAACTCGAAGACTATAAAAGATAGCAAATTCTTTTTTGACAGAATTTTCTCATAATTTTGTCCACTTTCTTTTTCCTGTTGGACAAATTTCTCTAAAATGTAAGAGGAATTATCCTTCAACGCAGAAATAATTTTTAGAACTGTTTAAAAAAACCGCTTTTGGAAGTATTGACCTATTATGAAATTTTTTATATACCAAAAGGGACCCCTTAAAAAACTTACTAATTAAAATCTTGGATGTGGAATTGTAATTGTTTTATTAAATTTACGTTTCTAATTCAAAGTAAAATTACATGTAAAAGAAGTACAAATTTGTTTGATTTTACCTAATTACGCTTTTTTTTCTTTTTCTCGCATTTATGAACTGAGTTCTTTGATGCTATTTGTACAAGAACAAAGAAAGGCTACGAACAATCCTTATCTGGAATATTCATATATTCTGGACCTTTTGTGAATTTTTGAACGAATTATTATTAATTATTATTGAAACTGTAAACTTAACATACACCGAGAAAAAACATAAAAACAAACATTTTACAACATCTGGTCATCTCTACGTCACTAATCTAGCAAACCGATTGGTGCTAAATTTTAACTTCAATAATACAGTAGCAACAGATCCTCGATATATTTTTCAAGAATTTTCGATTACTTGAAGTTTTAAAAATGTTAAATTTTGTCTATAAAAAAATTTTTAATTCACAGATGACAAAATTATAAAATTTCAAACACTATTCAAGATAATAGAAATTTTTAATTGATTAATAACAATTAATTTTTAATGAAAATTATTCAAATAACTAATTTAATATTTCATGCAAAATAAATTAGTAATTTATTTTTAATTAAATTAAGTTAATTAAGCCTACGTATCTTATTTCTAAAATATAAAAAAAAACATAAAATCCTACCAAACACATCTGTGATGGAAAAAATCTTTCAAGTACAATTATATGATTTTTTGTAATCGAAGTTGGCTAAATAATTTGGGTAAAAATATTCATGAGAAAAATATGAAGACATTTTCTTAAAAGTGCCATACATCAATTTTTAAGTCAATTTTAAGAAGGCATAATAGGCATTATAAAACTGGGCGGTATTGAATGACATAACTAGTTATAAGTAAAATTATTTTTATACAAAATTACTGGTTATGAGATATTGAGGGTATATTATAATCCCGCCAAGTTATAAAATGCCTAATAAAATTCTTGAGATTCTTTGTATTGCAGATGTTTTTGTTAAGATTAAAATAAAGTACTGAATTAAATTTGAGAAACAATTTGTTTAACCTCATTATTGTGAACCAATAAAACTATTCCTTTAAATCAAATAATAGTTTGCTTAGTACTCTTTAAATTTAAGTTCATGAACTCATTCCCTGAACCAATTCAAAATTTTTATTCTTTTTGAAAATACATGGTCCAAATATCAATAATAATTTTTTCTTTAACTCTATTTTTTAGTCAAAGTTAAAGTACCTTTAGAAGAAGTAGGCATTTGTTTAATTTTAAATAATTAGTCTGTTTCCTGTTTATTATCTTTCAATTTAAAACGTTATTCTTTTGATACTATTTATTTAAACTTTTTAAATATGTAAGTTAAATAAAATAACCCTATTGTGCCCATTTTAAGCTTTATTGAAATAATCATAAGGTAGTAATGTGAAACGTGTGAATATGCTACGTCACCTCTCCTAACATTACGCATTTAATCATTTGTCTTTCAAAATGGAAAAACAAGTATCAGTTACACACTTAATCTATCTTACCTTACTTTATTTCCTTGAAAAATATCTCCAATCTTTGAGCACTCGGACAAACAAGACGAAAAATTATTTTGAAATATTATAATTAAGGCATAAACTAGTTATAATTTGAAACAAAATTTGAAGTTATTTTATTCTTTAACACTGAATTGTCACAAGCAATGAATAATTAAAATTAAACGATTTAGAATTTAAACTTTTTTAATTTGCACTTCAATAATGAAGATATCGTCTAAATTTCATTCCGGCATTAAAAAAGGTCCTTTACTGTAATAACGGAGGCAGTTTAAAAACGTATTCTCTAAAATAAATTTCTTAAATTCAAAAAATGTATCTTAAAATAACATGATTACAATAGGGTTTTTTTGGTTTTCGTTTATTCGTTGTAGTCCCAAGTTGGTCGTTGGATTCTTGTTTTGCTCAACAGGATTTTGCATATTTCTAAACATTCTTTTTATAAATTTTGTTTTTAAAATGACAATTAAAATTTCAAAGTTCTCCGCATCATCATTTAACATATTTTTCAATATTTTTAAAAATTATTTAGATACTTTTTCTATTTTTTTTCAATTATTACAAAACTTTCAAAATATCTCCTTATTTATAAAACTGTGCAGAACATAAATTACTGAATATCTTTCTTCAAATTTTTCAATTTGTAGTTATTCCTTTTTTTACTTTTTCCGTTCTTAAAGCTTGCTACTTTTTTCTTACTGTTGTATATGGTTATTTTTCAATTTGTACAGTTTGTTAAAACTTGAAAATATGAGTCCCAAGGATATCTCATAATGTCCTGAGGAAATCCCATTAATGTCCCAAATTTGTATGCCAAGGATGTTCCCCATGTATCCCAACTCTGTAATTTAGAATATTTCTGGAAATTCAGGTATATCTACTGTCAGTTAAATTTATATTTAATCGTACCATTAAAATAAGAAATAATTTAACAATATCAGTTATTTATCTGGAGATTTTATACAAAGTACGTTATAAAATAAAATAATAGGAATAATAGTAAAGTCCCCTCTAAAGTCAATTTCGGGCAAATTCCATCATGCCTGTCAGTGTGCGAAAACTATCACGCAGTAATAAGTGACACTATAAAAAAAAGTCAACAATTTTTCGAATATTCGTGCCATATTAAAATCTAGTTTCATTTATATTATACAAAACCAACGCGGTACATATTAGTTTGATTGATTTTTATCATCAAAATTGATTTTTCCGTTGAAAAGTGCGAACTCTAAACTGCGAAATTTAGAGGTTACCGTAATAACAGTCAACTTTGCAATTTTCGGAAAGAAACTTGTTTTTTATTGTAAGCAGGCTGTTATTGGTTATGAAAATTATTGGCGGTAATAGTTATTGAATATTATACTGAGATATAATTTCGAAAGAAACCGAATATTCGATATTTGTATAAATTGTTTTTTTGTCAAATGGATGTTTATGAATATTTATGTTTTTAGGCATTCTACATATTTTAGTCAATATGCATTTCAGAAATATTTTATTTCATTGCCAAAATTGTGAATATCCTACGGGGTGGAAATCTCGATATCCTTGGAATATGCCACGGATATCCCAGAACATTTTTGGACATTTTTCAGGATATCCCTTATCCCTAGGAATATTCCAAGAATATAATTTTGTTATGAAAGTTTGTTTATATAACTCTTCAAATAATATAATAATGTTCTTGGCCAAAAAATGACTTAGTCTGCATGAAGCATAAGAACGAATTGAAAAAAAAATATATTGAAAGATTACAGTTTATTCCATAAAATAAACGTCACATATTTTCAAAACACAACATGCAAGATAAAGTAGAATTTAATAGAAAAATCCTCTTTATTTATTGTATCCAATTTTTTTTTTAAATTGTGCCAAATCATTGTTATGGTTGCGAGGATTTTTTTTCTCGGAAATTTTAATTTTTCCACCTGATGCCAAGAGAGGTAACTACATCCCACCAAAGTCTGCAAAGAAATATTAAAGTATCTTAATTAAGTCAAAAATTAAAGAGTCTTAAAAACAGAATTGGTGCTTTTTTAACCTAAAAATTCAAATACTTTGATTCAAAACTTTGCACAAAAATGATGTGTTGATTTAACACTTTGAATTCATATTCTCTGAAGTTTGGATTATTATATTTAAAAGTTCTTTCAGCTCAATGGCGATATCAGAAAATAATATGGGTAACTTATACATTTATCTCTGTAAAGAAAAAAATTTTTGGAAGTTCGAAAAATAAATTTATTAGCGATAAATTAAACTAATATCTATGTTCCTGTTGTTATAAAAGCCTTGTTTTTGTTAAACAAACCAGAAACTCTTGAATACTGTTTGACTGTTTTAAAAGGCTACGTCCAGCCGCCCTGAAAAATTGAAGGAGTTGGAAAAGGAGATGGACGTGGTCCCGAAAATTCGGTATGGCTAGTCAAGCTTATGAAGTTTCTGTTTTTCTTTTAAGAAAATTAGTTTAGACGTTGCTAATTAGACAATTTATCCCTAAAATTACATATTGTACTTCGTTATGTAATTTTGAGTTTAAACAGTTCGAACTTCGAGGGAAAATCCACAGGGTTTGGACTTTTATTGTATTAGGCGTATGTTCTGAAAAAATTGTTTAAACCATTGCTTGAGAAATGTTTTAATTGAAGGACGTTTAATTAAACGAATTGAAAATTTTTTGAAATTTTTTCCATTACAAAACCTCATCTATGATGAAGAAAAATAACAATTATTCACATACATCATCTATTTCACGTTACTCAGTAATCACGTGTACAATGTACACTTACAGAAATACCTCGCCACTTGATAACTAACAGATCTCTTCTAATTTTACATTACCTAAAATAATAATTAAAACATAAAAATTGTCTAATTTTAAACTCAAAAAAACAATACATACTAATTTACTAATTAAAAGCTTTATTTAATGTTAATACGGTATATTTCAAGGGTTTCAAGATTAGACTCTTTTTCAAAATAAAATCTTCAAAATAATAACTCCAAACTTTCGTTTCATTTACTAAGCAATATTTATTCAGAGGAATTTAATCCTAGAAAAAATTAACTCCTGAACAATTTCAAACTTGAGGTTTCGAAATCCGGTTCAGTTTAGTATAACGCTTTAAAACCATATATCATCGAAAGAAGATAAAAATTATGATTAATAGGAACTAGGGTGAATCAGAAAAACCAAATTATCAAATTTTTTAAAAATAACTGTTCGAAAGTATGTTCAAAAATAGCACATAAGGGTACTGTAAATTATTATAATGATTGAGAAATTGATTAATTAATATTTTCATTGATGAAAATTTTCTTATTTATCTAAAGATCTTAACCGTGCGCATAAATTTGTATACATTTTTATTTACGGATCTGTAGGAGATAACTCATATCTATTAGACTCATGTCTTTAGCAAAACATTATTTTTAAACATAAATAATAAAATCGTAATTGTTCATTCTTAAATGATAACGAAATTAAATATTGTTAAATTTTGAATTATTATTTTTTTCATGCCTTCAATAAAAAAATGTCATATGTTGAAAAATTTACATTCACATATAATAAATTCGAAATGGTTAAATTTGAAACATCTGAACTTTTAAATGTGTGCAATTACGAAATGAAAATCGTCCAATCTAGTACGCTTTTAATTTGAAATTATCTAAGCAATAAAAATAGTATTTGTAATTAAAAATGTACACGAAGTGAAACTAAAAGCCTTGAGGATGAACATTTGCAAATTAAATCCTGAAGGATGCAACCATTTTAATCTGAGGACTTTAAGAGCTATAATAATAATTAATGAGAATTCTAACATTTGGCTTGGCAACACAAATTATGGATAAAAACCTAGATATCTTATTTTACGAAGCCTGTTCCGATAAAAAAAATTGGCGGTACAGACAAGAAAAAATACTGTCACCAACAATAAATTTTCGGGGTAAATTTTATAAAGATTCGTTTTATTTAAAAATATTAACATCAAATTTTGCAAATTTCGAAATTAGTCAAAAAACAATCTGGGAAATTTTAAAGCAATTTTTTAAAATGTTGAAGAATTTAAAAAAACGTTAGGGTAACTGACATATTTTAAAAGATTAGAACGATTAGAAAATAATATTTAAAACTTGAAAATATTTAAAACCATTTAGAACAAAATGTATATTTTTGAAGTTTTCTTTAAAAAAATAATAAAGTTTGCGGAATAAAAATAATAAAAAATTTTCTTAATATTCGTGGGACTATTTCAAATATTTCTACACTAGTCATTCAATAAGACAACCGCTGGAAAGACGACCCACTCAACATAGCGACGGGCGAACGCTCCATGAAACGACGGCGGAGGCCGTACCTCTATCCCCTCCACTTTCTTCTATGCAATGCACACGACCTACTGTTTCACACTCAACACATAAATTCGCTCTACACCGCACACACTCTCAGCGCAAAATAGTGGTGATCACTCACGCCGTCGTCTTGCCGGACGGTGAAAGTCCCGCGTTCGTCGTCTATTTGGACGGCTAGTGTATTCACAAAAATTAATTTTGAGAGAAAATTGAAAAGACTTCAAAACATTTAAAATATTTTCTAAAATTTACAAACAAATATGGAACATTTTAAAGCAACATTTTTGAATTTTGCAAGATTACAAAATGTTTGAAAAAATTTGAAGAAGTACAAGAAATTTGAAGAAGTTTTTAAGAAAAAATCGAAAATAATTTTAAGAGTGGAATAATTTCATGAAATTTAAAACAAAATGTACATTTTTGAAGATAGCAAACAAAAAACTCAGAAATGTTTCAAGAATTTTGAAAGTTTTTTTAAAGAATAGAATTTTTCCCTAAGATTCCTAGAAAAATTTTTAATGATTTTTTATTATGAAAAATTAATCTTCAGAAAAAAATTAAAAAATTCAATCTATTTCAAAAAATATCCAAAATTGTGGAGCACAAATTCAGAAGAGTATATGGCAAAATTTTTCATTAAGATATTTAAAAGGTTTAGAAGTTCTTAAAAGATTCAAATTACGAATGAAACAAACACTCAGCATCCTATCAAAAATGATTTATATCACGAATGTTTCGATCCTTTTTAGGTTAACAATTTTATTTATTCTTTTTTTTGTTCTGTATCTTGTATAGCCTGACCGCTAAATAAATTTTTTTCTTTATTTTTATTTTTTTATCAAAATTTAAATTTGGGATTTGTCAATAAATTTTTGACGATATAGTTGAAATTTCAACAAAAAAAAAACAATATTTAACACAAAAGGATTAATTAAAAAAACGGTATCAAAGTAATAAAAATTTCAATTAAAAAAAATTGTCCAAAAAGATGAATTTAAAAAGTAGAAAAATGAACTGAAGATTCCTCAAATTATTAAACAAATCATTTTTGTTTATATAATAAACTGTTTTGTAATAAAATAATATACTTTGCGGAAAAAATTTATTATTTTTTTTAGCAAAAAATTATCCATTTTTCTGGTCGAACATTTTACTGTTTGACCAAGTTTAATTCCCTTTGACAAAGTTTCATCATTTGAATTGGAAATTTATTGCTAAACAAAAATTTAACTATTTCATTTTTGCTTGAAAATTTATTTTTTGTGGTAGAAAATAAAACATGTTTTTGCGCTTTTTACAAAAAATTTAATATGCAAAAAATTATAATAAATTTCATTATAATATTAATTGTTATTATATCATTATTTTAATAATAACAGTTCTCGCATAATTTGAAGTGAGAAGACATAACGAAAATATAAAAAAAGGCCATAAGAATTATTAATGTCGCCTTCTTTTTCTAAAAATACGATATGGTTTTCAAAATTGTGGTGTATATACACGAAAAAATGTTATCGTCGAAAAAAAAGAATATGAATCAAGAGAATATGGAACAAACTATTTCCGTTTGAATATTTTTATTCATTAAATAAATAAATAATCAAATATAAAATAATATATTTCATAACAAATGTTTTATTGAATCAATGTAATATTTATTATTTGATATATTTTGTTTTATAACAAAACAGTTTTTTATTTTTGATATTCTGAAATTGTAAAATTCGTAAATTGTCCTGCCTCCTCAATTTTATTTACTTGATTATTATATTTCGAATATTTTCTTATTCGGGAGAATTATTAATTTCACTAATTAATTTGGGTATCCAATATAAAAATTCAGAATTTGAAATTTCAGAAGAATGAAATTCGCAACAGAAAATTGTCGAATTGCAAAGAATATCTCAATGGATTTTGAATATTTTGATCAAAGAAGTTTTTTTAATGCTTTTATCCTGTGATAAAAATCTTATTCTTTTATTGTTCTTATGCACTGAGAAATATTGTTTAAATTGTTGTTATTTCAAATTTAAATAATAATTTCAAAAAATTACATTTAACACTCAAATATTGTAATTGCAACAACAACGAAATTACTTTAAATCAAGAATTTTGATTCAATGAAATTGTATTGGATTAAACAAAAATCACATTTTAAAGTATACTATGAGACTCTTTGAACTTAGTAGAACGTACATTTTGTAATTCCAGATTTTTTCCTTATCACCCGTTATGAATATTTTTTTCGTATTTTCTTCTTTTCATTTTATCCTAAACTCGATAATTTTTTCCAAAAATGTATTTGGTCGATAAAATGTAGCATTTTTCCAATAAATAATTATGATTTTTATGTAAAAAAATCATTTGTAAGTCTTTAATTGGTATTCTTCTTCACATCAAAACAACCTGACTATATGAAAATAGGCAACATCACCTCCAAAATGAATCTTTGTTGCCTTACATTATTTACCTTAAAACAATCTCGTTTATATGTGTTTGACTTCTTGCAATGAGAAAGTTAAAACTGTAAAATATTATCCTTCAAAAATTTTCATTTCTCAATGCCATTCATTTAGACAAAAATATAACCTAAGGATAAAATTTAGAAAATTATTTTGAGATTGTCAAGTTTATTTAGTGTTTAGTTTATATAATTTTCCTAGATTTCTTGAAAAAATTGGAAAGGATTTTTGAAGATTTCAGATATATCGAAAACAAATCTAGAAAATTCAGAATAATTTTTTATTATTTTATATAGTTTTCTCAAAATTTAAGGAAAAATTTGGTTCAGCCTAGAACTTGTAGCAGTTTAAACTGATGCGGATTATTCATGAAATTATCATTAAATCTTCCCGATTATTTTTTGACGATTTTGGCATTCTTTTCAAATTTTAAATTCTTTTTTTTCATAAATTCTAAGCATATTTTTAAAACAATTCGAATTCTTCCCAACATTTTTGAAAAACCTTTCAAACAGAAAAAAATTGCCTCGGATATTAAAAAGGAAAATGGAATGTTTTGAAACGCTTTTATACATTCCCATGAAATCCATCACAAGTTTGAATTAAAGATCAGATCATCAATAACGGAAAGAACTCCGCACAATTTACATTAAAATCAGGCCCCGGTCAAATTGGCTGAATTTGCAATATAATATAGTTCAAAGCCTCCTGATCAAAAATTCCTAATGGGGTACTAGTCCAAAAAATCAAAAGTTTTCGAGATAGGTGGGGCGAGGTGGTAAGACCAGTCTAGCTAATAAGGGCAACAAAATGGCGCTGTCCTGGTAATAATAGGCGAAATCATGGCGCTGTCCTGGCAATGTAAATACTGTTCGAAACATTTTAGGTGGAAGACAGTTCAGTCAATGAATACAAGACTGTAGGTCAGTCCAATTATCAAAGGAAAAATCAGTCCAGCTACTAAATGCAATGTAATGGGACTGCCCTGGCAATGTGAAGATTTCTTTAAATAATCAAGGCAAAAGAAATTCTGGACTACTGACGATATTTTATAGTCCAGTCGCTTAAGACAAGACTAAAAGTCAGTCCAACCAATAAAGGCAAGGCATGTTATTAGTCCAATCAGTTAAGACAGGACAATAGATCAGTCCAACCAGCAAAGACAAGACATTTTATTAGTCCAGTCGGTTGAGACTATACTATATGTCAGTCCGACCAACAAAGGCAAGACATGTTATTAGTCCAGTCGCTTAAGACAAGACTATAAATCAGTCCAACAAACAAAGGCAAGACATGTTATTAGTCCAGTCGGTTAAGATGAGACTATAGATCAGTCCAACCAACAAAGGCAAGACATGTTGTTAATCCAGTCGCTTAAGACAAGATTATAAATCATTCCAAACAGCAAAGACAAGACATGTTATTAGTCCAGTCGCTTAAGACAGGACTATAAATCAGTCCAACCAACAAAGGGAAGATATGTTATTAGACCAGTCGGTTAAGACGAGACTATAGATCAGTCCAACCAGCAAAGTCAAGAAATGTTATTAGTCCAGTCGCTTAAGACAAAACTATTAATCATTCCTACCAATAAAGGCAAGACATGTTCTTAATCCAGTCGCTTAAGACAAGACTATAAATCAGTCCAACCAACAAAGGAAAGACATGTTATTAATCCAGTCGGTTAAGACAAGATTATCTTGCCTTTGTTGGTTGGACTGATTTATAGTCTTGTCTTAACCGACTGGATTAATAACATTTCTTGCCTTTGTTGGTTGGACTGATTTATAGTCTTGTCTTAACTGACTGGACTAATGACATGTCTTGTCTTTATTGGTTGGACTGACCTATAGCCAGAGCAGTCCCACTACATTGCCTTTAGTAGCTGGACTGGCTTTTCCTTTGCTAATTGGACTGATCTACAGTCTTTTATTCATTGACTTAACTGTTTTCCACCTTTAATATTTTGAAGAGTATTTACATTGCCATTTTGTTGCCCTTATTAGCTGGATAGGTCTTGCCAGTGTTTCTAGTATTATCAGTGATTGTGCTAATCGCAGTTTATTGAAATATCTGCACCTCATCTTCAAGTTTCAAGCGGGACATTAGATTCACGTGTAGCCTAATTTTTCACGCTCAACGCCACCTACACGGTATAAAAATTAAGCTGTGACAGGGATATTATTCCTTATTATAGCTAAACATTTAGCTGAAAACGAACGAAGGAGTTTAGAAAGATCCCTGGATCAGCGAAAATGAATATCCTTAACCATTTTCCATATACCAGGAATATCGTATAGTCAAACCCCTAATAAGTATAGCTATAATAGGCATATTAGCAATAGGTGTCTGAAGCAATTATCGGAAGAGCGCTAGTGAATTATGAGAGCAGCGAAATAAAATGGCGACGGTGTAATCGAGAGCAGTGACAGTTCAGATTTACTTTGGACAATTAAACGCTTTTCACCACTTAAAATGAGCGCGAATGTTAATATTAATTGAAATTTATGTTGCGGTAATATTAATTTACATTTGTTTGGATTGTAGACGATAACTATATTGAAATATCAAAAAACGCGATAAAAACAACAAACTTGACCTCCAAATGCATTATACGGATTTCAGGGAAATTTATTTTCGCGATACCAGACGAAAGATTAGCTACTGTAAGTTAATATATTTCTATAACAGCTAAATTTTTTTTGTAATCTGAAGATAATAACATTATACATAATCTGTCCAAAAAAATAAAAAACTCTCGAACTTAGCAATTTTGTCCAAATTATTGATTCACGAGAACAATTTACATAAAGTAACTAAATGCTTAACTCTACTGACTAATCGTTTTACGTAATCTAACCGGATACTTTCTTTGAATTTAATATATTTTCGATTCACTCGTTCGCCTCAAGGATTTTTTCCGTGTATCTCGAAAACTTTTGATATTTTGGACTAGTACCCATTAGGATTTTTTGATCAGGAGGCTTTGAACTATATTTTATTGCAATTTCAACCAATTTGACCGGGACCGGCTTTTAATTTAAATTGTGCGAGGTCCTTTAGTGATGTGAGTTCTCTTTTGTTATAGCTCTTTCAGCTTCAACGGACACATTCTCATCAAGTGTCTCGTGAGAAAAAAAGGTTCAAAGTAAATGTTTAGATCTTATTTCAAAACAGTTTTGTTATCCTGAATTTTATTTTACCTTGTGTCTTTTTACCCAAAAGTTTAATTTGTTTATTCTGATTAGTCTTTCGAATTTTTCCCACAGAACAGAGCCATACAGACAGACGAGTTTTAAATGAGGATAATAATTTTAAGTTTAGAAAGGTTGGTGGAGCTGTCAGTAAAGTTAGTTGATTCATTTTTAGGAAGTTTGGGTTGACATTTAAGAAGGTTTAGAGCTTTCACGAATGCCAGTTATGTTGACCATCATGGAGATATCAGGCATTAAAAGAGGTTGGTCGAGCATTTAGGTAGGTAAGGCGAGCACTTAGGGAGGTCGTGAGCAGAGGGGCGTAATTCAAGGAGGTAGTAAAGAGTTAGGAGAGTTAGGAAAGTATCAAGAATTTAGGATTGTTAGTCCAGCAGTTAGGAAGGTTAGTTAAATAGTTTTTAGGGAGGTTAAGCGGGCATTTAAGATAAGCGTTATGAAGATAACAGGGATTTAGAGAGGTTCATTTTGCATTTAGGAAGGTTAAGCGGCACTGAAGTGAGTAGCAAGCATTTCAAGATTTTAGGTCGGCATTCAGGAAGGCTTAGGTAATATAATAATGCCGGACGAGCTTTTAAGGAGGTCATGAGCAGAAGTTCGTGATTTAAGGTGGTAGTAAGGGGTTGAAGCAGTTGGTTAGAAAATTATAGGGCAGTTAGGAAGGTTAGTTAGTTTTCTGGGAAAGTCAGGCGGGCATTTAAGGAGATTTATAGCTTTTAGGAATGACATATAGCTTGACATTTATGGAGATGGCAGGAGTTTAGAGAGATTCGACTGGCACACAGGGAGGTTCGGCCGGTACTTTAGGAGGTTTATCAGGCATTTAAGGAGGTTTAGCGGGCATCAAAAGATTTCATGAAAGCATTTACAGGGGTCTAAGGTAATTTATGAATGTCGGGCAGGCTTTCAGGGTGGTCGTGAGCAGAAGGGCGTGATTTAAAGACTTAATAAAGAGATAAAAGATAAAATTTAGTCAGTAAAGTCGAGCATTTCGAAATGGTAATTAGCTATTTTTCAGGCAGGTTGGTTGGGCTTTTAAGGAGGTTCATTCCTTTTACAAATGGCATATAGGTTGACAGTTAGGGAGATAGCAACAATTTAGAGAGCTTGGATGGGCATTTTGGGAATTTTAGCATGCATTTAAAGATTTTAAGAAAGCATTTAGTTATTTACAAATATGAAAAAAGTTTTTGTACGCAAAAAAATGAAAAAATAAGTTTCCGCAAATCTTATGCATGCGCCGGGTGTCGAACTTTTGACGTAGCTTCATATTATGTTGCTGCAACTTTATCTTATTTCCTTAATAGACTCAGCCATCTAAAAGTTAAACATTTTTTTACTTTTGTCGGATATGAATTTCAATACATTACATCAGAATATTTATTTCAATATAACATGAACATTTTTTAAATATTGAAAGTGCGTGAAGAAGTCCAAACGGTAATTCTGTCTAGAATAATCATTAACGCAGATTGCCCGACAAAAGTAGTTTGTAGATAGCGATAGTTTCGAGATAAATATAGTTGAAAAAGGTTCCTCGCACTTTTAATGATTGGATTATGGCTTTTAATATATTAAATTGTACACAAAAATTCATAAAAGCTCATTATGTACATTTTCAGGCACTCTTTCCTTATCTATCGGGTTTTTTCTCTCTACAGACGAAAATTTATGTAGGTTTCTCTCCACGAGCCTCTAAATACCATTTAAATTACAGACCGTTTCGCCTTTTTTTGACATTTCATATCCCATTGACATTCGCTAAGATTTGCCCTCTACTGTTTCTGAAGGGAAAACGTACTTATATGACTAGATTACTCTCTAATGAGATAAATTCGATATTTTGCCGCTCCTGAATCTGAGTTAATTACATTGCCGATGGAGAGGAGAAGCAGTAAATGAAAATGAATGATATATTATATAATACCTTCTAACGATTCTGGAATAAATACTGTTAAAAGGAAAATGCTCATTCAATTTTTGAATCAATTTCTTTCTGAAATTCTGGAAATAATAGCGACATTTTATTTTCTCGATTCCAAAGTTTATGTTTGGGATAGCGACAATGTAATTATGGGATGATATCGCATGATTTATATTATATGCTGGCCAGTATCATGTTAGCTTAATTTGATCAGTTAACTGACTGCATGTTCCACACAAACAGGATCTCCATACAATTATACTCATTTCAGCATACTTGTTCTCTGATAAGTGGTAGGTAATCAAATCAGAAATATTTTGATTTCTGAACATTTTGATTAGAAATTAAAACGCGTTGATACATCATATTTAATTGATATTTCAATAACGGTGCTTAATAAAAGTGCACCTGGTTTCAAATAAAATTCTTGAGCAATTTTCTTTCACATATTCTGGTTATTACAACATTTTTATTGAGTACAAAGCTACAAAATTTGTAACATTTACGTATGAAGAAAATTACCAAATTTCTTAACTCTCTTGCCCTATTTATTTGAAAAAAGACTGAATTTCTCGATACTGAAGTTAGTTGCATGCAAAATAAAAGTACACTAGTACAATATTTTCCTGAAGAGAACGGAAAAGAATTGTATTTTCAAGTATTTTTGGAAACTACATTTTCAGTTCAAATTTTCGAGTAAAGTGGACCACACGTTTCAGATAAATCATCCAATGAGGATACATGTATACTATAGGATGATTTAAAAAAAGAAAATATTTCGAATCAGAATACGCCCTCTAGCCTATAATGTAGCTTTAAAGTCAACAACATTTTTAAAAACATCTATTAAATTGTTATGCACATGGCTTGTCTCATACGAAATAATTTAGCGGAACTTTACCCGGGATCCTGATGGTATCTTAATGGGACTTCATTTTTTCATAGAGGCTAGAATTGAATAATTTATTATTTATAATGCTTGTTTAAAAATCAAAATTCGTGGCAATCACACTGTACTATATTTTACTGTGAGTATTCAAATATTTTAAATATTGAATTTTTTTATTTTAATTACATTTTAGAATAGCACCATTGCAAGTGATTACTAGTTACACCTTGCAACATATACCAATGATTTATGCAGTGAAAATTTCTATTTAAATCAGTCAATTTTAAGTCACTTCCTACAATGAAAGATAAAAATTTTTAAAAGTCATTTAAACCTAATCCTTTAATCAGTGAATGATTGAAATGATAAGTCAGTTTTGACTGATTTGACCGTTGTAGGATTCAAAATGTGTGGAACAATTAAGGTTCATTGCAAATAATTTCTATAATGGAATATGTACTTTGGAATTGCAAAGTTACATATGGAAGTTTTAAAAATTTGAAAATTAGAAATTCAAAATATGCCAATCGAAAAGTTGAATATAACAAGAGTATGAATAATATATTTATAATTATTACCTATTATTCAAAATTGTACACATTAGCACCGTCCGTAGTATAATTTGCTGTTAGGCTAGTCATCTGGTCGGAAAAATAGGGCGATGATCGTAATTTCTGGGGCAGTCATTTTTTTTCTCTTAAGTACTTGATTTGCGTGTGCATAATATAGGTTCAGGTTCTGTAAACAGAATTTCGTCCCGGAACACGAAAATTTTTCTGGAAAAAGGTGCAAACTATCACATTCCATTGTATTGGTGCTTTCCTGTTCATTTGAGAGATAAAACTGTTGTTACATAAATTTAAGTAGATAAAATGCTGCTCTGTAGCTCGGATCCAGATAACCAGATCTAAAAATGGTCGACAGATGAATGAAAGTAGACGGAAATTACCCTTAATTTGAAAACTAAACATTATCCTAACTATAATAGGTCGCGAGTTAACATTTGCCAAAGGTGACCCATTTCGACCTGAATTTACAGTTAATTGCCCAGAGTTCCTTTTTTTGTAAATAGCTCGTTTCAGGTTTATCACAGAATGAAGTTCACACAGAATAAATACGAGAGGACTTAATTCTGCGTAAGTTAAAAAAAGAAAATATTCATGATCCCAATAGGTCACGAGTTCTTCCAAAGAGACCTTCCAAATATGCCTATTTTTTGTATTTTTTCACGCTGAATTAAGTCCTTTGTATTCATTCTGTAGGGACTTTCTTCTGTGACAACCCCGAAATGAGCTGTTTACAAAAAAACTGAACTCTGGGCATTTACCTTTAAATCCACATATAAATGGGTCACCATTGGCAGGTGCTAACTCATGACCTATTATAGTTGGACAATGATCTTTTTTTAAATTACAGGTGTTTCTTCTTTCATTCATCTTTTGACCATTTTTAGATCTCGCCATCAGGATCCAAGCTACAGCGAAACAAAAAAACATGTGATTTTGACAAAAAATTGGAGTTTTTAAGGGCCGTAACTCCGAGACTATTAGTGATAGAACGGTTTTTTTTAAGTTTTATGCAGAATATTATCTACTTTAACTTTTGTACGAACACTTTTACCTCTCAAATGCTGCACTGCGCTCTGATTGGCTTGTTCGTCACGTGGTACTGAGAGGTAGTGGATGCCAAGCGGATATAAATGAGAGTTATGCAAAAAGATACAAGCGCGAGAGGATATAAGTGAAAGCGGATATAAACGCGGTTTCAGTGCAACACCAAAAAGTACCAGATGTCTGGACTATTTAAGTGCTCGCTTATAACAAATATTTACATTTTGACATTGTTTAATTTTAGAACAGTACAATAATATAGGATGGTTCAAAATAAATGATTTAATAAGAGGAATTTACTGATATTATCACTCTGAATGGCTGAATTGGCCAATGAGAAAAATTGGTTAACGTTAATTGTTAATTGAATAGTTTCCAAAAAAAGTTAATAATAAAACAATTTGAACTTATATGGTCAAATTACGTCATTTATGTCGTTATATTTAAATTATATTGTATCCAAAACCCCCATCAATGAAAAATTTATTTTTGCGCGTTTTTGGCGTTAATCATGATTTCTTTGCGGCTCTCTAAAAATAAAAATTGGTTCTAATACATAAATATCGATGGGTTCTACGAAGAATATAATATCTTTTCCTTACCGATGAGAATTAGGCTAACTTCATTTTGTATGAAAATTAGTAAACACGTGGAAGTGTTAAAATAAATAAAAATCTTTAGAATTTTGTGGAGTATTAAAAAAAATTGTTTATTGTTAATGTGACAGGGTTGTGTAAAAAATGATTTTCTGTTTTCCAAATATCAAATTATATTTAAACACACAACAAAAAATACAAAAAGTGTTAGGGAACGGTGGTGTAAAATGGTTAGCGGAACACCAATTCAGACGACGAGTTCTGAGCTCGGTAGTGGCGAGAATTATAATGTTTGAATTTTCGAAAAATGAATCGCAGGCAGGGTAGAGGCCGATGATGCAGAGTGCAGTACATTTTTGGTAGGGGTAGCTGAGTTGCTTCTATTGGACAGTGAAATTCGAAGAGGGAAAATATCGGCGACACCCACTAAGGGCGAAATTTAGGAAGGGTTAGTCATACCTGACAAGAGTGCACGTGATAAAGATAACCATCAATCAGCAAGATGGTTTATGAGTTGAACCCTTGGAAAATTTCTAAAATAGCCCTAGTAAAAGTTTAGGATAAAACGTGCGGAATAGAGTATTTTAGGACTTAAAGCAGTAAAGACAGTAATTTAATTTTACAATTCTCTTTTCAAGAAATGTCGAAATCTGAAGAATATTGCTCGCGAAGGTTAAGAGCTTAAAGGAACTGTAGAATTTGAAAGATGAAAGGATTTACAATTTCTTTTTGAAAATAATAAACTAATAAAAATGTGAAACGAAAACGTGCTATGCTAGGTTACAAAAATGCAGATGTTTCGCTATGTGAGAAAATTCGGTAGTAAACTATTTAGAAACCATCTGTATAAAAAAGCGAGATGAAATTAAAATTTATGAACATGGGACTCGACATCCTGTTATATGAACTGATATATTAACAAATATAAACTATATGCGAAATGGGCATGCAAGGAACAAAAAGACACATAAAGAAAGTCTTATAGAAAAAAAAGCTGATTGCATGCGTGATTAATCATCCTTGCATTCATAGATCGAAAGTGGTCGCAATCGTGTAACGCTGCGCTTATACACCCCTGTATTTGTTCGCACTGTTACAATTCGAACAACCTTATCTTGCCCTGGATGTACATCTACAATGCGAGCTAGCTTCCAATCCATGGGAGCAAGATTGTCTTCTTTCAGGACGACGAGAGTTCCGACCTTGATAATGTCTGGATCGCTGGTTGATTGCCATTTGTTGCGGCTGATCATTTGATGCAGATATTCCTTCTGCCATCTGGACCAAAAATGCTGTCGCATTTGTTGAGCATGTTCCCATGATGACAGCCACCCAGCCGGGATGTCACGTAAATCAGTCTGTGGAAAGCTGGTCAGTGGACTACCGATCAGGAAACGACCAGGTGTCAAAGAAAGCAGATCATTAGGATCAGGGGAAAGAGGGGAGAGAGGTCGAGAGTTGAGAATGGCTTCTACCTCTATTACAAATGTTTCCAATTGTTCGTGAGTGAGTAAAGTTTTACCTGCTGTTCTAAGTAAATGATGCTTGAATAATTTGACAGAGGCCTCCAAGAGACCACCCATGTGGGGAGCGCGAGGGGGAATGAAACTCCAAGTAATTCGCTCCTTTGATAAATAAGTTTGAACCTTAGGATCCGTTTGTGCGGACTGAATCAAATCGTAAAGCTGTTTCTGCTCGTTTCGAGCCCCGATGAAATTTGTACCGTGGTCAGAATAAATATTCTGTGATTTTCCGCGACGTGAGAAAAATCTTTTTAAGCAACCGATAAATGATTCTATAGTTAGATCGCCGACTAATTCTAAATGAACGGCTTTGGTTGCGAAGCAAATGAACACGGCGACGTTAGCCTTTACCTTATTGCGGTTACGGTGGCGTTTTTCTTTGATAAAAAATGGTCCACAATAGTCGACACCTACATTCAAAAATGGTCGATTGGATTGCAATCTATTTTTCGGGAGGTTTCCCATAAGGTATTCGACACCCCGGGGTTTAACTCGGAAACATGTTACGCACTGGCGAATGATGTGTCATGTAACATTTCGACCATCAATTGGCCAATATTTCTCGCGGACTCCATACAAGTTAGTTTGAGTACCTGCATGCATTTTTTGGACATGTTCTTCGCGAATTATCAGTCTCGTAATGTGGTGATTTTTTGGATGGACAATCGGGTGTTTTTGATTTTCGGAAATTTGAGCGTACTCGAGCCTCCCTCCGACCTTGAGAATTCCTTGGTCAAGAAATGGATTTAAAGAAAGCAAACCACTTTTTTTATCTACTTGTTTGTTGCGTGAAAGATCGCAAATTTCCTTTGAAAATGCATACGATTGTGTTAACTGAATGATTTTAAGCTCGGAAGTTTCAAGTTCAGCTTGGGATAAAGGGCCTGTAATTCTATTTTTATTTCGTGAGTTATGAATAAATCTTAAGCAATATGCGAGTACGCCCTTGAGTGTTTTGAGTGATGAGTATTTTTCTAAAATGCTTAAATCTTGAATTGCTAGTTTGAAAGAGACGACCTCTGGAATTTTTCTAAGCTCAGGAACTTCACCCGTGTGAAGTTTCAATTGAGGCCATTTATCGTCATTTTGAGAGAGCCAACTTGGCCCACGCTGCCAAATATCAGCATTGAGAAATTCATGAGCTGTTTGCCCGCGAGAAACTAAATCTGCTGGATTATCATGTGTTAGGACGTGTTTCCAATCACATGGATTTGAATGAGTTTGAATCTCCGCTACGCGGTTAGCTACAAATGTTTTTAAGGTGTGAGATGGAGTATTAATCCAGTGTAGTGTGATTGTTGAATCTG
>NC_046662.1:77786815-77810930 GCF_010883055.1 Belonocnema kinseyi | reverse complement strand
CATCGCTTGAACTGTGCGTGATTTAAAAGGGGTAACTGATTTTTGTATTCAATCCACGATTGCTGTAAATGTGGGGGCACTGATTCGTCCCAATCAAAATGTAATTTCCAGAGATTCTAAACGATTAATTTTGCTGTGACCTAGAGTCTTAACAGCCTCCGTGGGATCTAACGACATGTGTGTGTCACGAGAATCATTTTTAAAATTGACAGTGAGTTTGGGATCATTCGATCCCCATTTTCGGAGGTTGAATCCTCCCTTGTGTAGGAGCTCGATTAAATTGTCTCGAAGAGAGAGAGCTTCTTCAAATGTGCTCGCACCTGTCAGCAGGTCATCTACATAAAAATCACGTTTCAGAATCGCTGCTGCTCGAGGATAATTTTCGCGTTCATCGTCAGCTAATTGCTGAAGAGTGCGTACTGCAAGAAAAGACGCGGATGCGGTGCCAAAAGTAACAGTGTTTAGTGTGTAAACCTTAAGTGGCTTGCTGGAATTCTCATGCCAGAAAATTTTTTGAAAAAATCTGTGATCATCGTACAATTTAATTTGCCGGTACATTTGTTCTATATCGGCTGTAAGCGCAAAACTAAATGTCCTGAATCGTGTGAATGTTGAAAAAAGATCGTCCTGTATTGTAGGACCGACCATCATCGTATCATTAAGTGAAATTCCTGTTGAGGATTTGCAAGATCCATCAAAAACGACGCGCGTTTTTGTTGTAAGACTATTAGTTTCTATGACCGCGTGGTGTGGAAGATAAAATCCGCGATGCATGTCTGTCTCATTTAATAAGGGTGTCTTGTGTCCCTCATCTAAATAACTTTTAATACATTTTACGTATTGTTCTCTGAGTGTTGGATCTTTTTTAAACTTATTTTCGAGAGACTGAAATCTAATGAGAGCTGAACGGCGTGATTCTCCTAGATCGAAAATTTTGTTATTAAATGGTAGTTGAACAGTATAACGACCTGATTTATTGCGATGTGTGGTTTTTGTGTAATGCATTTCGCAAGCTTTCTCTTCTTTCGAGCGCGACGAAGTTGAAGTAGGTGAATTTAATTCCCACAAAAGAGACAAGTCAGAGAAGTTTGTATAATTGCAATAGATTTTGCTTTCTTTTACGCGTTTGTGGTTGAAAATTCCTGCTACTACCCAACCGAACTCCGTTTCTTGAAAAACGGCTGGGTGATCTACAATTGAAATTTTTCCAGTTCGCAAGAAATGATAAAAGTATTGAGCACCCAGAATCATGTCTATTTCGGCTGAAATGTGAAAATCTGGATCGGCTAAAAAGAGATTGTGTGGGGTTGAAATGGAGTTTCGGTTAATTGGAATTGAAGGCATTGTAGTACCGATCGTTTGAACAATGAAAAGTGACAGATAACATAGTAAATTTGTATAACGAGACTTGATTGTGACATTTGTCGTATGCTTGACTGTGGTGGAGAGATTATCAATTGCTCCAAGAGGAATATCGACTAGGGTTCTTTTTAAACGTAATTTGTTTGCTAAGCGTTCAGTGATAATGTGAGGTTGAGAACCTCCATCTAACATTATGCGGCATGGGTATGAATTCCCTTGACTTTCGAGGACTTCGACAACGGCCGTGGCCAAAACCACTTGAGAAGGAATCACGAGCTGGTAACTAGAAACAGGTGCAGGATTTGGGTGTTTTGAATTATCAGGTTGATGTGGTTGTGATGCACTTGGATTTGAACGGTTATCAGATCTGGGATTCTCAAAGTGTAAGAGAGAATTGTATCTCTTTCCACATTTTCGGCACCCACTCGATACACAATTTTTTAAATGATGATTCCCGCGAAGGCAGTTAGGGCATAAAGAAATTCTTTTTGCTGCTTCGTACCGCTCTTTGGGTGACAAGTTTAAAAATTGACTACAAGCGTAAACCCCATGTTCACCTTTACAAACATAACATGATATTTTGAAGGCATTGTTATTTGTCTGAGAGCTATTTGAACTCGCGGGCGATGCTGTGGTAGCACCTGTAAAATGAAATTGTGAACGCGAACCCTGACGTGAATTGGTATTGCATTTTGGATTTAAAGCCTTTTGATTTTGTGTTTGATTAATAGCTGCCCTTGGCTCCTCAATTTGGGAGCGACGCTCTAAGAAATCTAATATGATTTGCAAGGTGGGTAAGTCTTCATTGCTGTTAGACTCTTCCCATTTTTCAATTATGTAATTGCTTAATTTCCCTTTGATCAGGTGGATAATTATGGAATCCCACTTATCTACTTCGACTGATAATGCGCGAAGTGCTCGAATGTGCTTTTGAATTTTATCGTACAACGCGCGGATTGAAAAGTCTTTGAACATGCACGGTATTTCGAAAAGTGATTTTACGTGACTGTCAATGATGAATTTTTTATTATGATAGCGATTTTTTAGGAGATCCCAAGCTACCTTGTAATTTTCGGTTGATGTTTCAAGGGACGAGATTATGTTGGCTGCATCACCGGTGACACAGCCCTTTAGATAATGTAATTTTTGTATGGTTGGTAAGTCAGGATCATTGTGGATCATTGAATTGAAAGAATCGAAAAAACCTAGCCAAGTGTCGAAACTGTCTGAAAAAGTAGGAATTTTGAGATCGGGATACTTAACCCTTGGAAAACGACGATTTGAATTTAAAATGTTAGCTTGACCTTGATCGTTATTTTCATTAATCTCTAAAGAATCATTTCTTTCATTAGGACCGTGAATTGACTCAGAATTATTTCTTAAACTAGTACCCTCAGACGTGTTGACATTTGACGGAGGACTTGATTGTGTACTTGCAACTGAGCGATTAATTACATTCAATAAACTTAATTGTTTGAACAAGTTATTATTGTTTATAACTACATTCTGCTATAGTAATACTAGATATTTGCAGTTTTTCTGGCATTTTTAACTTTTTGTCAACTTTTTACTTAAAGCGACGTGATAATGACTGCAATTTGAAAAGCCTTTTTTTAACACATTTTTAGTGTTAAAACTATCTTCTCTTATATTAATATATGACTGAATAATTGCGACTTTTTCTGCTTTTTAAATTCTGTGTCCACTATTTACTTACTTAGATAATAATCAATGCAAGTTAGCAAACATAATTGATTATACAAATTATTATTGTTTATAACTCTCTTCTCTTAGTTACAGTCTGAGTAATGCTAGAAAGTTATGGGAGTTTCTGACATTTTCAGCTGTTCGATGACTTTTTAGTTAGGAACAAATAATAAATATCAATATTAAGATTAACATCAATTTGAACAAAACGGCTCTCATCAGCTACTTCAAGGACAAATTAGATTTAATATGATCCATATAGAAAATTTGAAGAATATTTTATAAATGCTAATCTTTTATTTAAGAAAAATATATTCACAATCAGAAAGAGATTGTTTAAAAAATAATTATCTCTATTGTTATTTTTTATTTTTTATAACTAAAAAACCAAAGGAAAGTTAAAACTTTCAGAAAAACACGCAAATTTTTAGAAATTATCGAAGCGAAGATAGTTTTATCAAAAATAATAAACGTTTTAAACAATTATGTTTGCTAACGTGCATTAATGATTACCTCACTAAGTAAAAAGTGGTTAAAAATTTGAATATTTTAGAAAAACCACATTTTTCTATCATGAGCCAAAGAGAATATTATTTTAAAATTTGTTTAAACAAATATGTATGTTAACGTAAACTAATTATTACCTCACTTTCTGACAGTATTCTAACAGAATATTATTATGAATATTAATAAATTGTTTAAATATTTATTTTAGTTATATATATTGCAACATTTTAGAAAAACAGTAATTTTCTAGCATTATTATAAGATAATATTATTATAAATAATAATAAATGGTTTAAACAATATTTGTTTATTGTCTCGCTGTAACTGAAAACCCGTGACTTTCTGACTTTATGCTAAGAGAAAGTATCTGAAAACAATGGTAAATTTTCTAAACGATTGATTAAAATACCTAATTATCAGTATAAAGTAGTATTTTATATATCAGAGATAATTTTCCTAGTAAATAAAATTATCACTCTCATCACAAAACCGCATTGGTGCGCCATCTGACAATTATTTTAAAAGTCCGTACAGCCTTCCTTTCACTTCTTCGTTCATTCCGGAATCTTTCAACTCACCAATAGTAATCATGTAATTCTCAAAATGCAACATTTCTATTCTATATTAAAGATTAAGGTTTATTTTTTTAATTTATAAATATAATTGACTAATCTACAAATAATAACATTACAATAGTGATAAAACATGTATTATTTTGGATGCATTTGTTTATAACTTAAATCTTTTACACTTCACTTTCTTGAATCGACAACCGAAAACACATATATCTCTTTGTCGAAAACCAATCTTGTGATAATCTTTACCAGGGCATGTGACACAGCTAAATACCTCTATTACCGACCTCACTTTTTCAGTTCACTGAATGTTTTTTTGAACCTTAGAGCTTTTTTGTGAATAAAATATCGATCTGAAACTTTGGAAAATGTATTAGAGTACAATAAAGTACGTTCAGGTACTGCATTTTGGTAGGAAGTTCACTGAAAATTATTTCATCTTTTTTCGGAACCTCGAAATTTTTTGAACGTTCGAACTTTTTTTATACCGATGGAATTGATAGTTGAAATATATTTTTTTTACATCTTTTATTATTAAGATTTGTGCTTAAACGTAGTTTTCTTTTGGCTCTTGCATTTCTCAAAGTTTGAGACCGATATTTTATGTATAAAAAAAGTTCGAACGTTCAAAAAATGTCGAGGTTCAGAAAAAAGATAAAATAAATTTCAGTGAAGTTCCTACCAAAATGCAGTACCTAAACGTACTTTATTTTACTCTAATACATTTTCCAAAGTTTCAGCTCGATATTTTATTTACAAAATCGGTAATATAGGTATTTAGCTGTGTCACATGCCCTTAACAAAAAAATTGCTAACGTAAGTAAAAACGTTTCTAGTCGCCCACCCACACGCATGCGTCTTTGATGCCTATAAGAAAATCAATTCGGCCACTCTGGTCTTTTACACAGACAAATCAAATTTTAAAAAAAGATTTAAATGACATTTCTTCTATAGAATGAAGAAAAAATTTTGAAAAGAAAATAAGGTGAATGGGGCCCTTTAAGTCCTTTTAAGTTTTAAAAGTCATTGCCCAGATGGCGCTATTCAGAAAGCCTGATCTTGAGGTTCATGATTTCATGGGTTCACGATCATGGTTGATATCAGTACCAGAGTCAGTACATATGGCCATGAAGCATCGGTCTACAAGTGACTTGTCTTCCAGTTTTAACCTTCTTCAGTAGCCAAATAGAACGCTTGTTTTCTGAATATTTGTCTGCAAGTTGACAGAAATGGTTGATCTAAGTGGTCCGGAAGGTCCAATTGAACATGGCTTCAGCAACAGTGTATTTATTATTCCCGCCCTCATCGTCATCGGCCTTTCGGGTAAGTTATTTATTCAAAAGCGCGCTTTTACATATATCGAAAAATGTGTCCACGTTTAATTCTGCATGGAGCACCATATGTTCGCGGTAAACAGGAAAATTAAGCTGAGAAAATTAATTAAGCTTATGAATTTGATTTCAATTTTTGGATTAAATTAATTTAAAGTCGTGGGATCCAATTATAATACACGCATAAAAGTAATTATTGACCATTTGACGTAATTTGAATAATTCTTTTTTAAAAAGTACCCCTCTTATGAACAATTTTTTAATAACAAAACTGAAGAAATACGGATAATTATTAAATTGTAGTATTTAATAATAATATTTATTTGCATAAACTTCAGTTTTTCATAGTTTTTTTTTGCAATGAAAATACAAAGAAGGAATGAAAATAAAAAAATATTTGATAGATCAAATTTTAATTAGAAAGTGTATAAAATAAGTCTTAATATATTTTTCTCAATTTTTTTCTCCTCAGTGCACATGAAAGGCCCTTGTTATGCATATAATACCGTTATGAACTCGTTTGCTTTTAAAAAAGGTAGTACTTCAGTTTACAGTTACATATCCAATTCCAAACAGATGTATTTCCTACGATATGTAATGTAGAAACCGAGCAACATTTTTTAAATAACTCTTTTATAGATTTTTCATTACAAAAAATGGTTGCAAATGTTTTTTTTTATTGAGAAAATAGTTTAAAACCTTTTTCAAAGCCTTCTTTATAGTCCAATAGTAAAATGTCAGTCGGTGGGGATAAAAAAACATTTGTATTTTTGTCAAAAAATATCAAATAAAATCAAAACATTGTTTCAGAAACAGATTTTTTCTTTCGTTTTTCTAGGGAATTATAATCCGTAATAATAATAATAATAATAATAATAATAAGGTTAAACACTTTTTTCATAGATTTAAAAAAATCATACATCAGATTTCATTAAAGTCATATATTAATAGATTTGAATTCTTGTAATGAATTTCACTAATGGTTTATTAATCTTTATATTCAACAGTTGATTAATGTGTAGTGTTAGAAAGAACTTGATATAATTAGCATAAAAGTTATAATATGTTTAATAAATTCTGTTACATAAGTAAATTATAAATATTTTCAATCTTTTTATTAAAACTGGCAATTGTTTGAGCTGGAATAGGGAAAGAAGAAGTTCTGTCACACTACCTCTTTTCCAGTACAAAAATTGACCACTAATTGCAATTTTCCAAATTTCGGGAATATTTCGAGTAATTTAATTTCAAACATATTCCGAAATTCTATTCTTGGAATGGAAATTTAAACTTTTCAGTTAAAAACGAAATTGTATGGTTACAAAATTATTAGCTTGATCTAAAATTGATCTTTTTGGTTGAAAATTAATGTTTTTAGTTGAAAAGTCATGTTTTTGGATGAAAATTCATGTATTTGGTAGGAAATTTAATTACTTGGTGAAAAATAATTTTTGTTGTTGGAAATGCGTATTTTCGGATTGGACATTCAACTGTTTGGTTAGAAATTCAACGATTGTGTTGAACTTTCGTCTTTTTTGGGTGAATTCAACTTTTGCTTAAATTTAAAATTAAAATATTTCTTAGTTGAAATATCGAAAATTTCATTCTTTGTTAAAAATGTATTTCTTTGAATGAAAATTCATATCTTTGTTTAAGATTATAACTATTTCGTTGAAACGGTTTTAAACTTTTTTGCCAAGCCTTCTTTGTAGTTCAAAAGTAAAATATCAGTTGGCAGACTAAAAAACATGTGTATTTTTTTTAAAGTACCGAATAAAATTAAAACTTTTTTTTACAAAACCATTTGTACTTTTATGAAAAAAGCATAAAAATGATCAAACTTTTTTTGTAGTACTCTTTTTTTTTTAATCTTATTTCATACTTCATTAATGTTAAATAATAACAGATTTGAATTATTTTAATGAATTTCGCTAATTTTTGATTAATTAAAATATTTAACAGTAGATTAATTCGAAATATTAGAAAAGTAAAATAAACATTTGATAACTATTTATTCAAATTGACCTTGAAAAGTTCATTTTCGAATTAACACAACGGGAATAGAATGAGTTATGCACGTGATTTTTACAGATTTTTAATGTTGTGGATTGTTTTTGTGTTTCTTGAAAGAAAATATGATGCTTTTTGTGTCCCCCGAATCACATTTTATTTTTAGACTAGAAAGAAGATATTCCAAAACGTCTGGTTTCAAACCATTTGATCAAAGTTAGGAAAAGTCATCAATTAAAGTAAAAAATTATTAATGGATGACCCCTGTATGTTATTAGTCATATAAATTGCAAAATAATTATACATTTCATAATTTTTTTATTAAAATTATATTAAGATTATAAAAAATTATGTTATATTCTTTAAAGGCAATTGAATGTACCGAAGTTATAATAAGAATTATAATTATTATCACTGTAAAAATTAATATGTTTTCAGCTTTTTGTATAGCCAGCAGGGATCACAGTTTTTCCTGCGTTTCCCCAGTTTTTTTAAATTCCCCTTTTCTCCCAATTCTAGAAAAGTTCCCCTTTTCCCCCTTTTCTCTTTAAGTATACGATATTTGAAAATTCCTATATATTGCAGTTATACAGCATTTTCTCTGAAATTACTAAATGTACTTAAAAACATGGTAAAAACTATAAAAACCATTGTTCGCTTTACATCTTCAAAATTATTTTGTAGGGAATGTTTAATTTTTTTAACTCAAAGAATTATCTACTATATAATTAATTTGACTTAGAAAAATTTAATTAACTAATTTGTATAATTAAAATTAATTACTTTAAAAAATGTAATTCAAAATTTAATGAACTAATTTATATAATTAAAATTAATTTTTTGTTACACCCATAATATAGAGCAAGGCATATAGTTCTAAGTGCACATGTGAAAATAATAAAATGCTTCCGTATATAATATTGAGTCACTTTAATAAATTATATATACTTAAATATAGCACAAAATAAAATAAAAAACAATATATCGTAACAGAGATGAGGAGTAAGCGAACAAAATGTGATAAAATCATTTTTTGAAAAAATTTAGATAATGATTGTTTCTGTATATACTTGGAATGTCATCAATTCGATTATCAAACTTAAGTTGGCATAAACAATTTTCTTCTCGGTTTCAAAGTCTATCAATAAAAAAATGAAATTCTTAGCAAAATTGTAACTTCTGCGTACGAATTCGTTACACAAGTAGGTAAAGCTTGTTAAACGTGTAAATACTTTTTAAAACTTATAAATATTTTTCAGTATTTCTCTCATTATATATACTTTTAACAAATTTTATTTTTAAATTAAAAATGCAGTAATTATAATGAAAGCGTGATATTTTTTCTGAAATTTCATTAAATTACGAATAAAACTATTTAGAAACGTTTTCTCGAACGGCTATCAATAATTGAGTTATGATCTGAAAAAAGTAGCTCGAAATTGCGCATGCAAATATAATTTAAAATTTAAGCAACTTCAAACTACAAGTATCACGATTTATTTGTTAATAATGAAACTTGTAGAACTTAAAATATTCTTAACTGTGAAACTCAGTTTAAAAGATATTTTCCAATTTTTGTAATAATTTGAGTGGGTCTAAAAGATTTTTAAAAATTCCTCTCTTGGTATAAAAATGTCTACTTTTCATTTAAAAATGCAATTTTATGGTTAAAAATTAATTTTGTTTATTTGCGGATTCAACTATTTTGTTGAAGATTCTTTTTTTGTTGTGGAATTAAACTGAAATTTGTTTTCAAGTGTTCTATTCCTGGTCATCTCTGTAATTTGTTGAAGATTGATGTTATTGTTAACAATTAAACTATTTTGTTAAAAATGCCTTTTTTTAAAATAAAAATGTATTTTTTATCTAATAAATATTTTTCTATTCTGTTTCTTAGTGAAAAATTCAAATTTTCGGGGTGAACGTTCAACTGTTTGATTAAAAATTCAACTATTGTTTTGTACATTTGTCTTTTTATCGATAAGTACGAATTTCGTTCAGAATTTATGTTTTTTTGGTTGAACATTCAACTAATTGGTTAAAAGTTAAACTACTTTGTTAAAGATTTATTTTTTGTTTAAAGATTCACCATTTTAGTTGAAATTTTTGTCTTTGGTTGAAAATGTAACTATTTCTTTGAAAATATGGCGTTTTCAGAAAATTTATGTATTTGATTAGAAATTAAACTACATTAAAATAAACTTTTTTGTTAAAAATTTATATTTTCGGGTTAAAAAAAATTAAGTTTCTTTAATTTTAAACTCTGCTTATTCTTAAACGCATAAAATTACAGATTGTACAATGGCTTAAAATTAAAATGTCTATGAATTAATCTAGGGCTTAGGCTAAATTTATTTGGAACATTTTTAATTTGATGAACTTTCAATCTTTAGGGTATCCGATTTGTAAATATTAGAAGTCCAATTTCTGTTTTTCTTTAAAAAATTTCAATAATTTTGAAAAATAAGAATTATGTCAAATAGTAATTCCGAAAAAGAAAAATATGTCAAATTCACAGTTCACAGCTTAAAATTTTCCTGAAACAGAGAAATATAGTCATTTTTCCGAAAATAATGGAATAAATTCTTTTCAATAAAAATAATGTAGATACCGCATATTAAATTTAATGTGAAAAGCTTTAAGTTTTTAAGATTTCCCATTGAAATATACTGTTATTTTAATCAAAACTGATTTTCTATCAAAAGATATGAACTTTTAACCCGAAAATACCAATTTTCAACAGAAGAGTGAAGTGTTCAAGACAAAAAATGTTCTGTCAAAATAGTTGAATTTTGAATCAAGCAATAAAAATGTATTAAATTAATTAAATTATTTATAATTATAAATTAATTTAATTTAAATTTAATATTATTTTTAAATAAATTTATTTATTAAATTAATATTATAAAAATAATTATAATTTAATGTATTAAATAATTAAATTTTAAAACAAGTGGTCAGATGATTTGAAGAAAAAAATCTTTCCCCTTTTGCATGAAAAAATTGCCCTATTTCCACTTTTTTGAGCTATTTTGGCTCTGTGATCTCTGAGATAGCCATATTTTACAAAAATATATATGCTAATGTGCACGACACGTAATTACATTAGATAGTGTATACTGAGTACCATACGTTGGAAGCAGCCACGTTGGCCCGCTCTTATACGTTAGTTGGTTCGAATCATTCAGACCTAACAATCCAATCGGCTCCTGCCGCCACGGAGATAACTTCCCTCTAAAGAAAAGTGATATTCCAACTATTTTAATCATATAGTGGGAATTTATACAAAAGTGAACTGAAAATCGAAGGTAGTGTGTTAGAGCAATCTTTCATTGCAGGTATATTATTTATAATACTGCAAAATTAAAACTATTGACTTCCAACCTTGTAGAGGTGACGATAAATAGTTATTTTTAAATGTGCTATTAAGATATCATATCAATATTGAGGTAGTAGCTTGAACGAGATGCCGATCTGAAGTATGTTAAACGTGGAAGTACAAAATTAACATATTTTTTCAAATTTTCTTAACGTGATTAAATGATATCTCCAGATTTTTTAACGCTACCGTATGTTAAAGTCGTGTCATCAATAAAAATATTGATGCATACATAAATTTAAGAGACTGTTGTAAAATCGACCAAATTTGCCGGGTAATAGTTTTGAGGGTGAATTCAGTTTTTAATATCAATATAATGATCATCCTTGTAAAAAGGTTTTTTTTATTTCTAAAATAGCCGACATGATCTCTTATTGGGGGGGGGGGGGGGTAAATGTATTGAAATTAATTTAAATTATTTTATCCCTCTTTTTTTGTATCTATTTGTGTCTGATAAGCCGGGAATGTCGATATTGGCAGAAAATTTTTCTCTGATACTCCATTTTACGTAATTTATCGCATGAGAAGGTTTAGTTAGAAATTATTCGCTTATTATCTTTTTTGTAAATCAAAAACTTAATTAAATGTAAAAATAGATTTTTAATTTTTGGTGAATAAAATTCTAGTTTTATTTGAATTAGGGCTTTGAATAAACTATTTCACTGTATCATGCATTATTATGAAATTTCTAATAAATTACGTCACTCACTGTCAGACATCTGGAAGAATTAAAAAAAATAGCGACATCTAAACATGTTTTTATGAATAAAACATTTGGTTAATATGGCATTCCATATGGAATGCCTATAGGTTAAAAATCCCAGATTTATTTGAATAAAATTAGAATTTTATTTATAGAAAAGACTTGCGTCCAACAAATATTATAATATTTTTTTACGTCTGCGAAGGTCTCAGTGAACCCATTTTTATTAAACACTGTCAAAAATCTTGGTGACGTGTTTTTCTAAGAAGAATACATTGCACCGTATGTTGCAGTAAATTAATTCAATACCTGCACTTATTTAAACAAGATACAAATTTTATTTTCAAACGCGGGTTTGGGGGACTTCTGCATATATATTTATTTAATTTTGCAACAGAATCCGGGATTTTTTATCCAAACCAAAATTTGTATTGATTTGTTTCTCCATAAAGATGTGAATTTTTTTTCATTTTTTGGTGTGAGAAAAAAAATTTGAAGTGGTATTTCAAATCCATAAAGCATCAATATAATGCTGAATTTCAGTACTTGGGTGTCAAATTTAGGCGCAACATTTTTAACTCTGAAAATTTTTCAATTTCAATAACATCACTCAAATCTGGAAAACAGTAAGGGACTAAATTGAAAAATTACATTTTTGTTAATAAACTATGCATATCTTGATTCTACTGAAAAATCCCGAAAAATAAAATTCCTGACGTTGTATAATTCCCGAATAGGAAATTTTCCGAATAATAAAATTCCCGATTAGTTTATGAAATTTCCGAATTAAAAAATATCCGAAATATAAAATTCCTTACTTAAAACAATTTGAAAAAATGTATTTTAACAATATTATTTATTCATTAAAAATAAAATAACTAAATACGTGCATTGAAGAAAAAAATTGTAATGCTTTAAGTTTTAAAAACTATTATTTGAATTTATAATAAAAATAATTGAGATAAATGAATTTCTGGATGACAAATTTTGATTAAAAACGTGCATAGTATTTTTTTAATTTCAAAAAAACGTTTTCAAAAATCGAATTGTTAATTGAAAAAAATGGAACTTCGAGATAAATCAGTGTTGAATTAAATTCTACAAACTTTATTCGGAAAATGTTATTAGATTCGGAAAAAAATGTTTGTTTGGTTAAAAACGTGCATAGTATTTTTTTTAATTTCAAAAAAACGTTTTCAAAACTCGAATTGTTAATTGCAAAAAATTAACATTTGAGATAAATCAGTGTGAAATTAAATTCTACAAACTTTATTCAGAAAATGTTATTCGATTCGGAAAACATGTTTGTTTTCGTTTCAGGCGCACGTGTTATTACATTTATTTTATGTCATTTTCATAGGATAAAATAGATATTTTATAATTCGACAATTTTATGTCGGAAATTTCATTACTTCGGAATGTTCAAATTTGGTAATATTACGAACTGTTCAGGAATTTCATTACTGGACAATTTCATTTTTCTGAATTTTCCAGTCGTCTTGAATTTATTGATATTCATTGTAGCATTGGTAATTGTCCAAGATTTAATCCCTTATACCATTTTCAAGAATTGACCGACTTCACTGATTTAAACACAATTTTCATTTTAAAAATATGTGATGTACCCATCTATTTGAAGCATGGTTTGTGGCAAATGAAATTATTGTGAGTAAAGTGCAAAATATTTTTCATCAGTTTCATATTGAAAAAAATTGTAGACCTGAGTTTGAACCTTAAAACTGAAGTCCACAAAGTTGATGCTCTGTGGATGTTAAACACCTAATCAAAATTGTTGTTTCTCGAAACAAAAATTAGAATGAAATTTTTAATCCTTATGATAAAATAAAGGAGTAAAAGAAATAAAAAAAATTTCGATGAAAAATTAAAAACGGTAAAAAATCCAAAATAATAACTCAAAAAAGTTGCATATTGGCCGTAAAAACATCCTTAGCGACCTCTAAATATATTTTGACTACTTTTAAAAATTCGGAATAACTAGAGGAAAAATATTAACAAAAAGGGGTAAAATTGGAAATTAAAAAAGGGGAATAGAAATGATTTGTACAATAAATGTTAAGATATTAAAGATATGAAAGATTAAAATCATTATTGATTTACCAAGTTCTTTTTTACTAAAAGAAGTAAAAAAATTCTCTGAACAGGATGTGGCCTTCACTTTTCTTTGGCCTCCCGGGCTTCGTTTCTGCCCAAGAAGCTGATGTTGATGCTGGCGATATAGTCAACGCAGATTCTGCCGAGGGTCAGAAAATGCCCTCAACCGAAGAACTTCTTCAAATGGTAGATTCCATGGGATTAGCTGAAGATGAAAAACAAAATTTGATAGACAGAATACTAAAAGGTCTTCCTCTTCCCGCGGCTGACGCTGGAGTTGAACCTGAAAAAGTTTTTGCAGCTGCCGACTATTTCACTTACCAAACCATTTTATTCTTGTCCATGGTATCACTTATTACTCTGATCTTTGGTAATTAAATATTAAACACACATAATAATTCACTAAATTAATATTATTAGCATATTAATTCCAAACTAAAGGACAGTACGAAGTGTATAAAAAAAATCGCATTTTTAATTTGGCTAAATCTCACCCTCCAATTTTAACAAACTTCCTAATTTTTTTAAGATTAAGAAAATTTTAGGAAAAAACCTCAATGCTATATAGACGCGATGTAGAGAAATTGTATAAAAAAACCAAGACTGAACATTTTATTTTGTAAATAATTGCGCCAACAATTTCGCTTCCCTCTAAAATGTTCAAAACCAAAAATAACCTGGAAACGTCAGAATATTTTTTTGAAGTGTGGAAATTTTTTCGAAAGCGTGCCTATTTTTTTCAAATTGTAATATGAGATTAAATAAAAATAATTCTTCAGTTTTAAAAGTAGCTTTTTAACTGTTTTGTTAAAAATTCGTTTTTATTTTTTTTTTTAAATTAATTTTCTTAACTGAAGATTTAACTCTTCTATTTTTTATTAAAAATTGATCGTTTTAGTCGAAAATTCCAGTCTCGTTAAAAATGAATGTATTTTTTTGAAAAATAATTCTTTTTTGTTGAAAATTAATGTTTTTGGTCGAAATTTTGTCGTTTTGCTTAAAAATCCAATAGTTTCTTTGCGATTTTTTCTCTCTCTTGAGTGATATATCTTTTTCAGGTGAAAATTCAATTCATACTGAAAATTCCTATTTTTTGTTAAATTCAACTGCTTTTGATTAAAAATTAATTAATACTTTTTCCTTTTTTTAAAATATCTACTACTACATTTGTGGTTCAGAATTCATGTTTTGTGGAATGAAAATGTAATTACTTGGTTTGAAGTTAAACTCTGTTGTTATAACTTAATATCTTTAGTTGAAGATTAGCTGAAACTTTAATTATTTCCTTGATTTTTTTAAAATTATTCTTTTTAACTAAAAATATAATTATTCCAGTTGAATATTGCATAATTTTGGTTAAAAATCCATCTCTTTGTTTGAACATTATTTTTTTAAATAAAAATCTAACTTCAATTTGGCGTTTCAAAATTATATTTTTTATTTTTAAATTCGTCTGTTTGGTAGAAATTATCTTCTAGCTTAATAATTCATCTTTCTGGTTAAAAATGTAATAATCCTATTAAAGATTTATCATATTGGTTAAAAATTCAATTTTCCCAGTAAAAAATTCATCATTTTAGTTATAAATTCATCTTCTTGGATTAAAACTTAACTATTTCAGTTGAAGATTCATAATTTTATTTGGAAATCCATCAGTTTGGTTAAAAATTAATTTTTTAACTGAAAATTTAATTACTTGTTTTATTTGAAAATGAATCTTCTTCTTTGGAAATAAATCTACTTGGATAAGTAATAAGTTAAAATTTAACAACCTTGGTTGAAAATTGGTTTATCTTTTTCGTGGAAAATTAATTTTTAAATAAAAATTTAACTATTCCATCTTTGGTAGAAAATTGATCTTTTTTTGTTAATAATTTAACTATTTCGTTGAAAATTCATTTTTTAAATCGTCGTGTTTTTCAGAAAATTAATCTTTTTTTTTGTAATTGATCTTCTTGTTTGAACATTAATCTTTTTGGTTGAATTTTTTTTTGATAATTAACTTATAAATAAAAATTTAACTATTGTATTTGTGGTTGAAAACTGATCTTTCTTTTTTAGTTCAAAATAAAAATGTTTGGTTGAAAATTCACCCTTTTTTAGTTGCAAATTCCAAATATTTGGTTAAAAATGCATCTATCTTATTGAAAATAGAATATTTTTACTTAATATCTTTACCTTTGAAATGGTTTAAATTGAATTGAATATAATTTTACCTAAATAAACACTGAATTTTAAGTATAAGAAGATAACACAAAGATTTCTTTGAATTGACCGAATTCACTTGAAATCAGACAGGGTTCTACACTTGAAATCTCAGAAACTTTCAGGGCGAAATATATTGTTTTTTAGAGGTAACTAAGCGATGCTTAATTTTCAGATTCGCAAAAAAAGTTCTAAGAACCTTATTAAGACATTTATTATTTTCTTTTTGATTTGAATGGCTTTTGTCGTCTTCTTTCATAATTCGCCGGAAATTTGAAAAAAAAAGGTTTATAATTAACAAAATAGCGGTCTTTCTGAAAAAAATCAAAATAATTTTTCTCAAGAAACCCACCATTAAATTTTTTACAAATTTTCTTTCTTAGTTTTTACTAGGTAAGAAAGATATCTTGTAAGGTTGATGCTGTTTAAAAAACTGTTGTGGTCAGCAGAATTTTTTTCATACAATCGAGTTTTCTACTTTTTATCGGAAAAAATGGAAAATGCGGAAAAATGTTAAAAGTTTGCATGTCTAAAAAAGGTATATGAAAGATGCCCCATGTCCTTTTGTGATATTTTTCATTTCTTACAAGAAAAATTGGAAACTTACATTTACAGGAAAATAAAATCCCCTGGCCTCAAAAATGGTTTAGCCCGCATCATGCTGATTAGATGCCTTTCATCTATTAGCACAAACTTAAAAAATATTTAAAGGAATAAAAAGGTGGGGGTTTCCAGAAAATATTTTGTTTCATGCTTAACAAATTTGAAGAAAAAAAAATTAATAATACTTTCTGGAAAATCCTACTCTTTTTATTTTTTCACAATATTTTTTTTACAATTTCTTCTAATAGAATGAAAGCATCTTATCAGGATAATGCGGGCCAAACCGTGTTTGTGGTCAGCAGATTATTTTTTCCCTAAAAATGTAATTTTTGAATTTTTTTTTTGTAAACGATGAAAGATATGGCAAACGAACAAGAGACATTTTTCATAGAACTCTTTCAGACGTGCACACTTTTATCTTAACATTTTTCCGTATCTGCCATTGTTTCCGATAAAAAGTAGGAAACTCGATTGTATGAAAAAAATTCTGCTGACCACAACAGTCTTTTAAACAGCATCAACCTTACAAGATATCTTTCTTACCTAGTAAAAACTAAGAAAGAAAATTGGTAAAAAAATTTAATGGTGGGTTTCTTGAGAAAAATTACTTTTAATTTTTTCAGGAAAACTGCAATTTTAATCATTTTCAACCTTCTTTTAATTTCCGGTGGATTACGAAAGAAGATAATAAACGTTATCAGAATCAAAAAGATAATAATAAATATCTCAATTAGGTAAGAAATTATAAATGTTCAATGAACAAAAATGGGATTTTTGGTGAACAAAGCACGAAACTCAAATACGCATAACTTAACATTTTTTGTTTGCAAATCTAAAAAATACCTATCGCCTAGTTTTCAGCCAATTATTATTCAAATTCATGGACTTTAGAGACAAATTGAAGAAATGATTTATTATAATTTAGTATTATTTTATTATTTAGTTAATCAATGGTTCCGTACCATGAAAAATTATACCTGGAAAAAGCCTGAAATTGACAAGAAATTTTTTTCCGTAATTTGAGTAACACCCTAGTAGTATTTTCTATATTTTTATGATGATTTTTTTAAGTTAATTTGCCCTTAAAAGTTTCTTTTGACTCTCATGAAGTTCAGAAAAGATACTTCAAAATTGAGTTATAGTATTTTAAGGGCTGACTTAAAGAATGTAGGGTTGCACTTATTTACAAAATGAAATGTTTAGCCTTTGAATTGTTCATATGATTATTTAACATCACCTCTATGATGAATTTATCATTCTTTTCATAATCAGACGATTTACTGCATTTTAAAGGCCATTTTTTCAATTCTTTCAATTAGTTTGAATTCTTTTGAATGTAACTTGAATTTTTCTGAAATGTTCTGATTTTATCCTGAATTGGTTTCCCTTTGAGCACGACAAAAAGTACCCTTTGGTCCCTATATTTTATCCCATAGAGACTGTGAGGCCTGGATGTTGAAAAATAAAACATTCTTTTTTTTTTATCACTCTAGCTATCAATATTTCCATATCACTTAATCATTTTTTCATAAAGAAGATATTGCTTAACATTATTCCTTCTCATTCAAATCTTGGACACCGAAATCTATTCTACAATCAAAACTTTTATCTTATCATTCTTAAAAATATCGTCGGTGGCAGTCGATCCGGAAACTTCCAACTAAGTCTTACGTGCGTTTCACTTCTCGTAATAATCCAAGTGTGAATTATTTCCTAAATTATGAAAATAGAATGGCAGAGACGAATTTAGAAAATTTGAAAAATAGCAATATGCTTTCTGGGGAAGTCCAGGAAAAACTCTCCAGCCTTATTAATCGATATAGCGAACTGAAAGATGAGGAAAAAAGTGAATTTAAAGAAATCGCAAAAGATATTTTCAAGAAGTCGTTAAATAATTTTTTAACCAACTCAGCTAGACATAATAAGTGGTTGACGTGGTTGACGTGGCTTTCTGACAGTCTCATTTTTTTATTTGCTGTATTGATAATTATTTTTATCTTCGGTACATTCACTCGTAAAATATGGCCCTTTATTATTTCCTGTGATTGAAAATTTTTTATTTTTATGATCTTTTAATTTCAGTTTTCTTTGGATACAAACTCTACACAAGTTTGTCGGAGCGAGAGAGGAAGCGAGAAGAAAAAAGGAAACTGAAGCAGATGAAGAAGAAGAAGTAGCCGAAATCTGTAAACGAAAACAATCAAAAACAATATGTGTTCCGAAAAGCTGAGATGCCAAGATCTCCTACTATCTGTTATCAACTCAAAGAAATGCATCACGTCATATTTTGTTACGTTATTAAAGATTATAACTCATGTACAATAATTGAACATTCCTTATTTAATGTATTGACTATATTTTGTTAAATAAATCGTATATTTCTGAAAAAAAGTTTTTTAAATCTAATTTAACAGGGACCTACCCACATGAAAAAGCTTAAATTATTCAGGGAATTTTTATAATGCTAATATTTATAGTACTTATTTAAATAAAAAATCTTTTCATGATTTTCACTTATCTTAGGAAAATATATTTTGTTCAATGTATTAATTTGTTAAATATGCACTGCATTTTTAAGCATGAAAATAAAACAAACATTTTTTTAAATCATTATTCAAATTCACCGACTTTAGGAATCAATTTATGAAATGATTCATTATGTGTTTAGTATTATTAACCTGTTGTATTATTCGATAGGGATAATTAATGAGGGCTCGAATAAGGGTGTCTACTATTCAAATTTCACATATTTCAAAAGAATTGACTAGAAATATGTGCACAATTTTGCGAGTTTATTATAAATAATGCTTTTTTAGTCCTTGTAAAAAATGTTAATGTTTAAAAATTACATGCAGAATATAACTGTTTTTTTCATTTAGGAAAGTAATTTTATTAAATATTAAGTGTAACTTACCTGGTAGAATTTTTCCAGGGATTTATTTAATATTTTTAATTAAGAAATCTTTAACAAATTATGTTAGAAGGTATTCTTAAATATCTCATGATAATCGAATAAATAAGTAAATAAATAATATTAAAAAGATGATTAATAATTAGCTACATTTTTTCTAAAGACCAAGAATTTCAATAATAATTCAAACAAAAGTTTATTTTATTATATTTAAATTTAAAATATACTTTTATCATAATGAAAATTAAGTGTATATTTGACATCTTAAACTTTCAAATGAGATATTTTTCAGGTGAGTAGAAACCATGAATTGGTTCGATTTAAAACTCTAAAAATTCCTAACTTTTCAAGTAAAAATATTAAATTTTCTAAAAGATAGATGCATTTTTAAACAAATATTTTAATGTTCTGCCACAAAGATAAATTTCCAAAGAAAAAGTTTAATTTTCGAATAAAAAAGATAACATTTTCAATCAAAGAAATGAATTTTCAATTAAAATGATGAAAAAAAGCATTTTCCGATAACAAATATAAATTACATTACATTTTCAATTTAAAAAAATTAATGTTCAAACAAACAAAAACGTACAAGATTTTTATTTAAATTAAAAAAAATATGCATATATAAATCCTATTTATTCTATATTTAATTCTGGTCGGAAATTTTCATATTTCTTCATCATTGATGCAATATTTACTTGGAATGTTTCCAATGTTTTAATGAATATATTTTGCAATAATTCTACAAAGTTACAAAGTTAAATTTACATTAAAAAAAAATAATTTAAAAAAAGAACCCAAGAAAATAGTTAAATATCTGTCTGAAATATTTAGATTTTCAGTTAAAAAATTTAATTTTCAACCAAAAAACAAAACTAATTTTCCACAAAATAGTTTCATATTCAACCAGAGCTGTATTTTTAATTACATTTAAGGATCTTTAACTATAACAAAAAAAATGTTAATGTCTTTGTTTCATTTGATTTTCCGATCAAAAAGGGTAAATTCCCATATGATAAATGTAATAGTTTATAATCCAACAAAAAGAAAATTTAATTTGAAATAAAACAGTTACATTTTACGAACAAAAAAGAATTTTCAACCAGAGATACAATATTAATTAAAATGATGGATCTTCAAAAACCAAAATAAATTTTTAACTAAAAAGTTTGACTTACAACCAAGTAGTTTAACTTTCCACGAAAAGGATGCAATTTTCAACCAAATTTTTCTACCAAAAAAATGAATTTTCTACCAAAAAAGTGAAATATTTACAAGAGAGTTGAATTTTTAAGGAAATATTTTAATTTTCCACCAAAAAGATCAAGTCAAAATGATTAATGTAATAGTTGATATTTCAACCAAAAACTATTTCAATTTGAAATCAAAAACCGTTAAATTTATTCAAAAAAATATTATATTTTCAATCGAAGAGATGAATTTGAAATTAAAATGATGAATCTTCAACGAAAATAAGAAATTTTCAACAAGATCGGATATCTTGATGTTTCTCTATAGTTGCTGCAATATTCGTTTAAAATGTTTCAATATTTTAATTACATATTCCATCGATAATTTTGCAATATAGTGTATTATCTGTGTTGAAGTTTAAAAAAATAAATTTTAACAAAAGAGAAAAATTATTTCCATCAAAAGAGTTAACTTTTCATATGGAATAGATTAATTTACAGTAAAAAAAATAGTAATTTGCAATCAAAGAGAAAGAAAAATGAAATTATAACAAGAGAGTTGATTTTTCATTTGAAAAAAGGATTTCTTAGCGAAAAGTGTAATAGCTTCAACCAAAAAAGATTTTAAATTAAGAACAGTTGGATTCAATAAAAAAAAGACGAAATTTCAACGAACTGGTTGAATCTTTAACCAAAACAGGTTAATTTTCAACCAAGCAGTTGTGATTATTAATAAAAAAATCTGAATTTTGAAAAAAGTTATATTTTCAAACAAAGTTCAATTTTCCATAAAAATAGTTAAATTTTCAACCGAATGTCGATGAATTTTCAGCTAAAATGATGAATCTTCAAATTAAGTTTTTTTTAACTATCAAAATATATGTAAATGAAAATAGTTGATTTTACTGCGAAAATAATGGAATTTTTAAACCAAAAAGACGAATTTTCTGCAAAAAAGTTGAAAGGTTAAACCCGAAAATATGGACTTACAACAAAAAAGTGCACTTCAACTTAAAACAGGTACATTTCCAACCCAAAAATAATTAATCAAATTTAGAGTTGAAAAAACTCTTTTAAAGAAAAAAGAATGTTCAAAAAATAGTTAAATTTTCAATCAAAGGGAAGCATATCCAACCATTGAAATCGATGTTTTTACAAAGTAGTTCAAGTTTCAAATGAAACTAGTTGAATTTTGAATCTAGAAGTTTTAATTTTAAAACAGAAAAGATGGATTTACAAGAAAATACATAAATTTCGTATGGAATTGTTAAAATTTCCAATACGATTTTACAATAGGAGTTGGATTTTGAACTAAGATCAATGATTTTCCAATCAAGGGAGAAAAGATCAAATTTCGATCGAAAACGGTACAGCTAAATTTGATGTTAAAAAAAATCAATTCACAACTACAATAAAAGTAATTTTCAACAAAATAATTAAATTCAGTAACACAAAGCTACTTTTAAAATAAAAAAATTGTCATTTAATTTTATATTACAATTTAAACAAATTGTAAGTACGCTCTAGCAAAAATTCCGTCTTCAAAAAAAATCCTAACATTCGCAGGTATAAAAAAATTCCCTGATAATTCCAGTTTTACAAGTTACTCCTGTAAAAAACCTGGATTTGTCAGGGAATTTTTTTTACCAGATTTGAGTAGATTTCAGCAGCTTAAGTACGGGATTTGTAAAAACAACCGAAGACGTGGCAATAGATTTTTTATTGTCTCATACACGAGTGAAAACAGATGTAAAATTTTGTCAAAAAGTGTCACGCTACAAAGAGAGCGCTTGGGTCTATCAAAAGATGATTGCTAATACAAAAAATAATGTATTTTTGTAAAGATCTACATGATTTACACCTAAATGTTCTTACACTATGACATATTTCTATTATGTTTAACGAAACTTAAATCGTGTAGTACAATTGTTGTGATACTGTTATATTATCACTAGACGATAACAATTACTCGAATTAATCAAGTTTCAAAAAAAAAACAAAACAAAAAAAACAGTTCAAATGGATTAAAAATTTATGAAAATGTATGATTCATTCTCCATCGTCCTTTAAATTACGTAATACTTGTAATGACTGACCATTCCTAGTTTTCGCCGAAATTCGAAACTTTGTAATTGCATAACTACTCGCGTCACTTTTTATAAAGTCGATTTTTTCTCTTTACATTAAAAACAAGTCTTCTATCTTCTACTCCTTGGACCTTGGCTTCATTATAATATGAACGTCGAAAGATGATTTTCGGTTAAAATAAAATAATATTAAAATTCTTCGATAAAATAAATACACTTGGTATCCGGAAGTTGAGATAAAATAAGAATACACCGATCATATAATCGGAGCTTCTTTCGCCAGGCGATTAATTACAACAAACTTTTCCTTTTTAATGGCTAAACATGAGTATCTTTCTTCTTATAAAAAACACAAATAAAACGTCTTACCCGCTCATTTTCCATGCAGCAGAAAGCATTTTTTCTTTCTTTAACTATTCAATTTACCAACATGGATCAACTACTTTCGCGAACAATTGTTTATCTTTGGAAAAAAAAAGCTATGCGCAAAGAAAACTGATCTTGATAAAACTCTTAATTCATAATACATCATTCCTCTTATAAATAAGAAACATTAAATTGCTTAGGAAACATATAGAAACAATTATTAACTCAATATTATTAAGTGGAAACAATACTAATAAAAAATAATTTCACTAGTCACAGACAGATGTGAACTATTCTGAGAAATGACAACAAATTAAAATCGCCCCTCGATTGTGATTTAAAACAATTTTTGATACTAAAAAAAAAGCTGCGCATGTTTTTTTTATCAACAAAAAAGCACTAAGAGCTGACAGCTTTTAGTTTTCAACTGTTTAGCTGGATTCTTCATTCAAAGAATTTCATAAACGCACAAAGTCAAGCTTGAACTGATTTTCTCATCCGGTAGGTTCTATAATCGTTGGTTTTCCAAGTTTCTTGGAAATCAGGACACTTTTGGTTATGATACTTCGCCCCGAGATCGTTTTAGCTTTCATGGTAATGGCTGTAGTGGTTTCAGCACCATCAGCGCGAGGAGGGCTTCAGAAGTAATTTGTAACGATCGCTATTCGTATCTGTTGACAAAAAAACAAAATAACAACATAAAATGAAAACCCTTCAAAAACTGGATATAGTTTTAAATATTTTAATTCTATATAAAATTATGCATTCATATGAGAAATAACGAATATTAAAATTTGCAAAAGTTAGTTGTTTCTTGTGGAAAATTACAAATTTCTACAAAGTTTAATGAATGTTTAATTAGATATTTCTATTAAAAATTCAGAAAGTGTAGAACCCCAAATCGATCATTTTCCGTAACAGTTTTTTCCAAAGTTTTTAGATTTTGTAAATTAAAAATTTTCTCGAAAACAGTCAGAGGTTTCGGCTGTTTAATAATTATTAAATTTTAAACAATATTTATTAAGGGAGCATTCACATATCACGTAACATTATTTTCGACCCTTTTA
>NC_046662.1:77755064-77786785 GCF_010883055.1 Belonocnema kinseyi | reverse complement strand
CCCCCCCCCCCCCAATTGGGCATTTTGATGTAACATTATATGCACGATAATTATTTAATATTTATTAACTATATTTAAAACGTCTTAAATTCATAAAAATATTTATTCACTTGAACCTTTAGAAATTCTTTTAAAGTTCCTAAAGTTTATTTTTGAAATCTTTAAAAATCTTTTAAAGTTTGAAATTCTTTTCGAATCTCTTCCATTCTACTAAACATTTTTTAAATTTACTAGATTACATTTTTTTTATTTTTAATCTTACCAAATTGAAAATTGTGCTTTCAAATCTTCTACACATTTTTTAGAAGTTTTAAGAAAACGTTTAATATGTGTCAAAACCTTTCTTAATTTTCTCTTAAATTTCATTTTTTTAAATAAAAAATTGTTCAAAATTTTAACATGAATATTAAAAAAATTCTTCTTTCTTTAATCTTGTCAGACCTGCTAAACCTTCTTATCTTTACAAATTATATAAAAAATTCCTGAATTTATTTATAAGTTATAAAAAAATTGTAAAATCAGGATTTAAAAAATTTCCTCTAAAATCTTTCTCATTCTTCATTGAGAATTTTAAAAATCTTTTTTAATAATCTCTTAAAATTAATTTTTCGAAATAAAAACTTATTTATATAATTATAATAATTATTTATATAATAATTTTAAATGTTTCGTGATATTCTTTCAATTTTCTATTAGAATTCATTACAAAGCAATCATTACAAATTTTCCCATTAAGAGGGCTGTGTACATGGGCTTTTGGAGACATGTCGTCTAGGTGTAATTTCTCCGAAAGTATTGGGATAAATTTGACTTATGTGGTATGTCTGGATTACGAAAATAATGAGCAATGTCTATGTTTAATCAAATGTGAAATAATATTTATTATATTAAAAATATGATTGGTCAAAGTTACCCTACTTTTGATGGCCAATTTTTGGCTTTTAATGATTATTTCGAAAATTGTATACAAACATGAACGTAGATAAAGTCTTGCTGAAAAGATTAACATGTATGAAAGAATTATTGCTGTTAAATAAACACTAAAAAACATGCTTAAACGAAAAGAATTTTTGGGTTAAATTTAAGGCAAGTAACTACCGATCCTAGCGGCGAAATGCTAGAGAGAGCGTTAGGCACGCCCACGCTGTTGTACTCAATGCAATGCATACCCTTTACCTCACCCCGGGAACTTGCAGGGCCCGAGTATACCTACGCAAACTGGAATTCACATCTGGCACGATTTCCCAAGAAAACCTTCTTGGATTCATTTCTGAATTTTCTCTTTAGCCACCAACGAAATGAACGAAATTTTAAAGTTCCCAAGAAATATGCTAAAAATACTACTCTGACGTTCAACGGATTTGGGCGTTTCTTGAAATTCTGATTCGAATGGTATATATTTTTAGGAGTCACTTTTTGCATGAAAAATTGAATCTAGTAATTCTTAAAAAGTAGGGTAAGTTTGGCCAAGCCTATTTTTGATATAATAAACATTATTTCACTCTTGAAGTTCGATATTTAACAAAAGTTTCGACATGTCTCCAAAAGCATAACAATCCAATCCAGGCATAACATATGATTTATAATTGTAAACAATTCTTTCATATAAAATAGTCGTAAGAAGTTGAAATAAAGTTTGAAATTTTGAATATGCTCTATATGAATTATCGTCTAATCGAAGCATGTCACGGAGATAGTTTCGAAATTTACTGAAATACTTCTTTAGAAATTTTAACACTTTGAAAAAATAATATTTGACAAATTTTGTTTTTGTTACGCTCCTCGCTTTTGGAAGCTTAAATATTCATAACTTTCTTTGAGAATTGTTTCATTCAATCAATGAAATATAAAAGTCGTCTGAAACACCTTATAAAACAACATATTTCTCCGGGAAGGGATTCTGCAACTAAGGGATCAGAGGGACGAAAAGTCATTGCCTAAGAAAAAACTTTTTTAAATATTTGCAGGACTCACAGTCCCTATGGGATAATATAAAGAGTATAATGTAGGTGGTTGTTCTCAACCTCATAGGGTACTTTTTCGAGCACAAATGGTAACAGATTCAAGATAAATTCAGAAAAATTCGATACAATTCAAGTAACATTACAAAGGATTTGAAAATCCTGGGGAAAAGTGTTGTGAAAAATTTTTAAATACTTTTTATTCATTATAACACATTTTAAATGAATTTGCAGAAATTTTAAGGAATTGAGAAAAATTATATTTAATTCATAAAAATTCTAGCTGCATTTAAAAAAGAAATCAAGTGAATTAAAAACAATTTTCAAATATGGAAAAAGTAATTCGATTGGGTAGAATTGAGTGAATTTAGAAGAACTCAAAAGAATTTACAGTAACTCAATAGGATTTACGATAAATTAATAAGATTTCAGGGCGAATTCGAAATGAATTGCACAAAATATTTGAAAATCTCTACAGGTCGTCACAAACAATTCTGTGAAATGCATTAAAATTTTAAAACTCCATACAATTATTAAAACCCTTGGGAATCCCTTGAAATTGTTTACATATCTGAAAAATGCTATGGAATATTTAAAAGTATCAGAAAATATTGTAATTATATTTTGCGACTGCATGGAAAATGTATTGAAGTACATTGATAGTTGTTAAATCCCTCGAAATCATAGACAGTCTTTAAAAACCTTATTAGATAATGTTAAATCGTTTCATATCTTCAGAAATTCTAGAACATTGTTTACCCTTAAGCAACGCAAAAGCTTTAAAATTACATAAAAGTAATTAAATTAAAACAGAAAATGCCTTCGAAGGTTTTCAAATCATGTAAACTACTTCCAAGTAAAAAGCTGGTGAAAATGTCTTTGAAGTTTATAAAATACCTGAAAATCTTGGAAATTTCTTCAAATTAGTGTAATCTCTTTCAAAGTTCTCGGAGTCTTTATAAATTTATAAATGTCAAATAAATCTTTAAAAATATTTTTAAGACTTCAAGATAATTCAAAAATAGGTATAGACGTGAAATGGATTGTGATTAACCCACGAATTAATGTATAGAATAAAAAATGACTAATGTTATTTTTTACATCATCCTTATGTAAAATATATTGTTTCTTTTTGAAGTCAACTTTGATTTACGACTACTGTTTCAACTGATAATCAGCTCGTTCACCTGACGAACAGCAATTTATGTCCAATTGAATTAAATATGAAAATTTCAATCTGCACATTTTTGGAGACATTTTTGGAGACATTTTTGGAGGTACCTTTTTCGAACAACCCTATTATGTGTAGAATTGATTATTCATAATTTTAGTATAAATAAATTCTATAAATTTTAAAAAATTCGCCAGCCTAACGCAGCAATGTTTTACAAATAAAATGTTAATTACAACAAATTACGCTTTGTGATGATTATTTCTAAAATTTAGAAAATTAATAGGCTAGATCCTTTATGAAAAACGTACGAAAACGACCGTCGGCGTTTTGCCAGTACAGAACTAGTACAAGGAAGCATTGTGAAGCGCTACCAGCGAGTACTGGCTGCGTATAGATGCCCAGTACTGCGACTCCGGCAATCTGTACTAGGCTAGCACTGCTAGCACAAATTTTAATAATTGATATTGATATTAAAAACATACTTGGTCAAAGTTACCCTACTTTTGAAGAATAATTTCCAGGTTTCTAACGATTACTTAACAATACAAAAATTAGATTCTTATATTAAAAACGTCTTTTTCTAGTAGAATAAGAAATTGCAATCCAACTTTGTATTTTATATCAAGTATATTTCGAATTTATCTCCACCATATGTTACGATCAGACGAAAATTGAAAAAGAGCATTTTCAACGTCTCAAACTTTATTTCGACTCTTTACGGTTAGTTAAGGAAAAACTATTGTTAACAATTATTAGTTGTGTGGTATGCTTGGATTCGTAAAAGAGTCAGGAACCCGGCAATGAGTGTTAAACTCTGAAAAATTAAGAATTTTTATTCCTATGAATACGCGATTCTTCCTCCGTCTAAAAATCCAAACAACGGGAACAGAAAAAGTGAAAATTCTATTCCTCTCAATCGACTTAGTAAAATTTAAAGACAGCATTTATTTAACCTATGTTTTATTATTAAATATTTCTAAAACTTATAAATTCAAAAAATATTCAAGTTTATATTTATTTACATTTTAATATTTCATTTAAACGTCTTAAAAAATGCATCAAAGAAATCTATTTAAATGTGTGAATTAGAATAATTTTAACTCTAGAGAGGCGCACTTGAATTGATAAAATTAAACTTTCAAAACTCATATCCCACGTGAAGGAATTAAAACAGTTTATTACACATACTTTTTGAATGTAACAGAAGGAATTAAATAACCTCAAAATATGAACACTTTTGGGAAATAGAGGACATCTCTGTGAGGTAATCTGTCGGTACAATTACAAGGAAGAAAACACGTTCTCTTTTGGGGAATAGGAACCTATGCAGCTGAGATTCAAAATATTGACCGATTTTTATCAACATTTTTTTGATTTACTCAGAATAATATAACGATGCTAATGCAGTATATTAAAATCATATTAATGAATATTGTATAAAATTCGGATTTATCTCCGCCGTGTCCAATCTCAAACAATGGAAAGGTCTTGCGAGGCCAAAAACCGTCTGCTCGACAAACTACGACCCGCCGCAAGGGTAGCTCCACCCTTTTGGGCGTGCTTATCACATTTCTGTCTCTCTCGTACACTTAACTCAGAGTTCCTACGCTAGTACACAGCCCTCTTAATCTTAACCATTTTTATTTTTCTTTCTCTTGACAACCATGCAAAATAAAATTTACCTAAAAAATGCTTACATCTTGAGTTTTAGTTATTTTTATCTCTTTAAAAAATGTAAGAAAGCTTAAAAATGATATTGTGGTAGCGAAATATTAAGAATAGAATTATTTCCCATTATTCAACAATCATGTACAATTTAAATTTTGTCTTCTATTAATAATATTTAGAAACATTTAGAAATACATTTTATGATGAATTAAAATTATTTACTTACAATTTTTTATATAGAAAGTGGATGGTGCATAAAATTCTTGAATTAAAAATGTTACGTAATCGGGTCAAAATACCCCTCTTCAAACCATTGTTAAGTAACTTTCAATAATCACATTTTTTACTATGAATATATTTTCTGTGTGCAAAAAAATATTGCTAATTTTTTTTTTATACAGTTTTCTATAATAAAAATAATATTCTATAACCATATTTTAGACAAAATCACTTTTGACTAAATTATCATTTTTTTAAATTATCTACAAAAATAGTAAATTCTTGGGATTTGGTTGATGGAACACTTATTTCAAATTAAAAAAAAAATTTTACTTAACAATGAAAGTAAAAAAATCGAACTCTAAAGCTATAAATGTTTCCATTTGAAGTAATAAAAACTGAGCAGAATAACTTTAAAATTATTATATTTCAAAAAATGGAGACATCTACACGATGTTTTACATTTTTCAAATTTTAAATCATTTTTGAAATTTTCTCAGATCGCCTAAACATCTTTTTTAATGATTTGAATTCTTTCTAAACTTTTTTTTAATTCTGCAAAATAAAAAAGATCTTAAAATTTTCCAGATTCATTTTTGAAATTTTTGGAAATCTTTTTATATATTTTTTTAAATATTCTCTTGAATTCATTCTTTAAAATAAAAAGTCATTTTCAATTTTCCTAGGAAATTTTAAGAAATGTTTTGTATTCTTTTGAAGCATTTCACAATTCTTAAAAATCTTCTAAACTTTATGTTTCACATCTGCATAAATCAATATCTTGTTCTAAATTAGGCAAGGGGGCCATTTGAACCGAAATTTCGGTACAAATAGACCAATTTTGTCGATATACGTAGGCACTTCTTTTAAATTATTTGAAATCATTTGAAATTCTCAATTAATTTTGAATCTTTTCAGACCTTATAAATTCTCTTCAATTCACTCGCATTTTTTAGGAATAATAAAAGGAATAATATGAATAATAAATAATAGTAATTATAATAGCTGTTTCAAATTTTAGACCAAACCATTATTTTAATTTTAATAAAAGTCTTCAATAATGAATATATCGTTTTCAAATATTCAAAAATTGTGAACAGTTTATAAAGTTTCAACCGGGCGCTTAATTTTCTTTAAATCGTCTTGTAAAATCAATTAGTATTCACTTGTTAATCCTTAATGTATAGTTCTATTTTAAAAATCATAATTTATATGCTCAGTTCACAACTTCTTAAGTATTTAAAAACTGTATTTTAAAATTATTGAAATGAAAAATGTACGCTTACAAAGAAAAAAATGTAAGTGAAAGATTTTCGAATTATGCATTGTAAACTGAATGATATAAGTAAAAAACATAAGCAATTTAACTTATTATTTAAAAAACTGTTGAAATCAAAGCTGGACAGACTTTTTTTCTGCACATTTGTCAAATTCCCGGTCAAGCGGCCACCCTTGCAAAGTGTTACATAATACATGGACGAGCCCAAACCAGAAGTTTAATTTTTTTTCAAAAACTGACCTTTGACAGTTTCGACGAAATACATGCTTTCATCCTTCATGTTGGCCACTAGTTCATTGGTGACAAGCACGTGGATTCCTTGTGGACCAAGCAAAATAAGGGAATGAAATCTCTCTGGAGTCAAATTGAGTGTTTTTAGTAATCTGCTGGTGAGAGAAGTATTGGTAAGGTTTTCCAGATACACAACTCGCCAAATGGAACTGTTTCCCTCAATTGCAAAGTAGAGAGTCAACTTGGGCGAAGCGGCCTTCGCGTGCAAAGCATTGTATAGCCTGATTCCATCAGCCACGCCGCAAATCTGGATCAAGTCCTCTCGAGATAGACGCAAAATATCCGAAGCCGTGAAACTTGAGAATATGCACTCAAAGGCATGAAAACGCGCTGCTCGCAACCAGGCAGTCGTTTCCGAGACATTTGCGTCTAATGGTAAATCTGAAGGGTAGGGGACAACCTAGAATTGAGGAGAAAATTCCATTATAAATTACGGTCATATTTATCATTAAAAAATGGGAGAACAGGGTGGCAATTCGGCGGACAACGATTTCAAATGCCCTGTCATTTCCCGGTCAACTTTTTAAATTATCTTGGCCAATTAAAATTAACATATTCTTATTTTCGGCTAAACGCAAATATGCATTGTAATTCTCATGACCTTCATTATGAAAATCTTTTAGCGCAACAGTGCAAAAAAAACAAAATAAATGAATTTTTAAACAAATGCTTAATTTGTCGAAAATGAGTTTTTAACTAAAGCACAACTAATTAAATTTTAAGCTAAAAATATTAATCTTCCAAAAAACAGATGAATTTTCAACTAAAATTATGAATTTTTAACTAGAATAATTTTATGTTTGACCAACGAGATGAATTTCCAACCGAGAAGATTAATTTCTACCAAAAAAGATTAATTTGAACCTCAAAAGATAGTTTTCCACCAAAAATATAATAATTAATTTTTGGTCAAAAAATAAATTTTCAACCAAAGAGATGAATTTTTATCTACACTTATGGAATATTCAATTGGAATAAGCCAGAAAGATAAACTTTCAACTAAAATGATGAATCTTCAACTAGAATTATTGAATTTTTGACCAACAAGATGAATTTTTAACCGAGAAGATTAATTTCTAAAAAAAGATTAATTTTCAACCAAAAAGGATTATTTCTCAACCAAAAATTGAATAGGTAAATTTTTAGTCCGAAAATGAATGTTCAGCCAAAGTGATGAATTTTTATCAAAAATTATGTAATATTCAAGTGGAATAATACTTAAATTTTTAGTTCCAAAACAAAATAATTTTCAACCAAAAAAAGAAACAAATTTTTAACAAAATAATTAAATTTACGGAAAAAAATCCTTTTTATCTACAGAAGAAACAAGTTTTGAGTCAAATAGCTCTTATTTCAATAAAAGAAATTAATTTTAAATTAAAATGAGGAGTCTCCAAACAAAAAAAAATTCAACAAAATAGTTTAACTTTCAACTAAGTAATTGTATTTTCTGACTGGAATACTTGCATTTTTAAACAAGAACATTTCTTTTGGTAACTAAGGATAATTTTCTACCCAAAAAATCGACTTTCAACCAAATATGTAGATTTTCCACGAAAAAATTGAATTTTCAACTGAAAAATACAAGTTTTCATCCAAATTGTTGAATTTTAAACAATAAAAAATCAATTTTCAACCAAAAATGGACATTCAAATTTTCAGTTGAAGGATTTGATTTTCAAACAAACTGGTAAATTTGCAATTAAAATTATGGATCTTCAACTAAATAAAAGTTGCATTTTATACCAAAAAGGTGAATTTTCAACCATAAAGTTTTATTTCTGAAGAAAAAAAATCAATTTTCAACCAAATAGTTGCGTTTTCAACCAAAAAGATAAATTTTCAACAAAAAATAGAATAGTTAAATTTTCGTTTAAACTTGAATTTTACTGCGATCATAAGTAAATTCCCGAGTTTTTAATTAAATTCCCTGTTTCTCGTTTAAGCCGCCACCGTGAAGAAAATCCAAATTGAAAGGCTTAACAAAGAATTCTAATTAGATTTAAGAAAAATCTGACTGAAAAATCCAAAACTAACATTTGCATCAGTGCAAGACTTATCAGGTAAAATGGCATCTGAAGATGGGAGAGCTGGTGCTGCACTGATGTCTTCTTTCACAATTTCTGGAGTAGGTACACTTGGAAGAATACCAGTAGTAGGTACAGAAAGTGTTAGTGGAGCTGCAACTGGCGAAGATCTGCCGCTGATTGCAGTACGACTTTGCGGGGAGCTGTAATGAAAAAAAAAGATACAAATAAAAAATATATTACGAAACCCCACAAAAATTGTATTAAATACGTACAAATTGCAAAACGTGTTTTATTTTGCGGAAACTCGCTGACAAAGAACGTTGGGTAATTGAAAAATTGTTTAAAGTTTATCAGAGTAAAGATCCCTTTCACAATATAAATGACAAATATTGTGATTTTTTAAAGTGATAACAAAATAAAATAAAAGTTTGATAAAAATGAAGGCTGTCTAAACAATAAAGTAATTGCGCATCATCTAGAAATATAAACTAATTTCAAAACTGATTTTAAAAAGTACAAATATCCACTAATTAATCATTTTTATTGCCAGTCGTTTAATCCCATCGTACCCCTCTATAATTATCTTGAGCCAATGCTATCATACAAAATTTGTTGAATATGATTCTAGATTATACAGGATGCTTAAAATGTATTATTATTGGTGACATCACGGTTTATAGTTGAAATTGGATATTACCAGCTATGAAATTATTCGCGTAACAAGTGTCTTCGATGTGAGCAGAACCAAGGTACAATAAAACCTCGAACTGGTGTAAACCGAACTATTGAGCGTTAGCGCGGCGGGTTTTAAAACTTTTATGATGGTATTGCTAAATCGACCTCAGGCTTCAGTACTAGTAATAGCTGAGTAATGAGTATACACATTTACAATTACGTTTTTACAATTTAGTCAAAAACTATGTTGCAAGGTTCTATTCCATTCCATTAAGAGCTGCAAGAAATATGACTCATGACTTTCGAGGCTGATTTATTATTATGAATCTTGAAATTGAAAATAAAATTGAAATCGAAGTTCCATCTGAGACGGTTAAGCAGTTCTAGAACATTCCCTTTTATTCCCAATTGAAAAACTCAGTTCCCACAATTACATAAAAGAATGAATAAAAGAGTAAACAAGAGTTAGAAACTTGCAAGAAAGTAGTTTATCTAGTTCCAGAAGAAGAAACCTGCTTACGCAAGAATCTTGACCCCTCTTTAAGCTTAATTATTCAGTGCGTGCTGCAAACACGTTCAACATCTGTCAAAAGTATATATGTATCATTTGTTTTTGTTTAATTCTTACATGGAGATCTTCTTGAAATGAAACGTGCACTTTCGCGAGACCTTGGCGCCAATTCTCTTGGTACTGGTATGGTTTCTTCTCAAAGTGAGGCTCACCAGCCCTCCACGACAGACTGTGCCAAATCCACAACGAGTTTCCGGTAGAGCATGAACAAATCTAGCAACTACCTCAATTCCAGTGGGATATCTGCCAACCGTAACCTCGTGTTCCAGTAGATAAACAGATAAACCATGTGCCCCTCTTCTAGGTGATGCTCTCACAGACCAGCAGCTCTTTAAATTCCAATTCGAATTTTTTACCATCTCGAGTCTTTTGTTTTTATCGGAAACTCTTCACCTTCGTTAAAATTCAAAAATCATCCGAGAGAAGCTAACGTCCTTCTGATGTTAATGTAATTTAAATTTTTCCTTAATTCCTTTTACGCCATCACTGGATTCATACCTCAATTTTTCATAGATCCATCATGTTTACGAGTTCTATCATCTCAGTCTCGCTCTCTCAGTCTCTCAATTAAGAATAATTCTAAAGGTTAGCCTCCAAGACCCAGAAGGTTCATCAAGAAAGTATAATACCCAGTACTTGTCTCCTTAATTAATTTGAACCAGTTTCAAATCTTTTAAAAATATTTCCACTATTCGAGATCCTTTTGCTATCAGACAGTGAATAAAAATGGTTTCGCCCAGATAAACCTCAAGATTCAAGCTGTGAATCAATCAGCCTTTCAGGTGTAATCACAGGTAACTAGAAGCCAATCAGAGATCGAAAAGAGACCGACTAAGATCTCAGCTAGCTACTGTCAGTTTGGTTCGGTTCGGTTCGAGCCAGATTCTTTTGAACTTAGTCGTGACAATTTGAACGTCCGTTCTTAACTGGATATCTCCAGTCCCGGCCGTGCAAGAAGCTGGCTTCGAAATTTTATTTATTACTTTTCCTTCCTTTATCCCCTCGAGTTTTCTCGTCGCCACATGGATCTGGATAATACCAGGCCAGATTAACAAAGATCTCCCCTCATCGGTATCTCCTTCGAAATTTATTTTCTTTTTATTGCCATTTTCCTATTTTTTAACATCGGCAATTCCCGGATTAGTCTTCGTCAGCCAAGTTTCCGAAATCGACCAATCATCTCTACCAGAAGGTTTTCCAGCATCTTCCTCATGAAGAACATCAATCTGCCAGTTATCTATCTTAAAACTTCGATTTCAATCCTTGAAACGGAAAAAAGTAGTCCTATTGACTGTCTGTCATGTACCACGTGCAAAGTTTTGAACCTCGGTGATAATCTCAGGCTGAGTGTAACCGCCCTGGCATCAGCTTATTGGCGGCCAGGCTACTCGTCATCTGAGGAGGTGATCCTGTCTCGAGAGGAGAATCTCACTGGCCTGAATTTTTCGTAGTAAAACATTTTCAATCTTGGGTCGAGGAATGAATTGTCTGGATATTGGTTGACTGAGATTTGGAGCCAGAAGACTCGAAAAGCCGCGCGAGACCATTCCAGTGGCGATATTGGCACCTTGATGAACAACTACGTCGTCCCAATCGATACGTTCACTGACAAGTACGATAAACTTCAATGAATCTTATACAATTTTAAACGTTCACTTCTTAAAAAAAAAAAAAAAAACAAGCTTGTAGAACACAATCAGGAGATCTTGAATATATCTTTACAAAATGACACTTGCAAAATCGTGCTGTCAATTCAAATACGACACTTGCTTTTCAAGTACTTGTTATCGACCAAGACGAGGACAAACTGCACTCGCTAGTCTATTTATAAAACCCGATCCTAGCGGTAGATCATGTCTGTAATGCTTTTTCCTTTGGTTTGATTTTCAGTTTCCAAAATTGCACTTTTGATCGATGACGAAACTTATTTGTAAACTCCGATACCAACAGCACTCGTAACAATTTAAAGGGAAAACTTGACTTGGGAAACAAAAAAGAACGAGTTTATCAAAACAAAGAAGTTGCAAACTATAAATCCAAAAAGTAAATGTCAATGAGGAGTGAAAACTGCAAGTAAACTAGGGGAAATGAAGATGGCAAAGAATGGGCGGCCAAAGGGTACGATAACACGACGTGCAGATCATGCGATGGCTTGAGTTTTATTGTAGTGCAGTGAGCACTGGGATTCCGAGTCTCGATTTGCAGGCATCGTTGTCGGCTCCTCGTTGCTAGCTTGTGCCGGTTCAAGCCAGTTTCGTCCCCACGACGAACACCGGCACCCTCTCTGCCTTCGCAATCTCTTCCGCTACCACTCCTCTCTCTACCGCCATGTGCTCCAACCTCCACCACCACGAGATGCGAAACTGGTGCTCGCGGAAAATTGACAACGTCGGACGATGCTAGAACAGGACGCTTCTGCTCCGTCCCTCGCAAGCTTGCATATATAACCCTTTCTCTCTTACTGCATTCGGCTCTATTTCTGGCCATACTTCTGTCCCACTCACACCGCTGAATGTAAAGCCCAATCTCGGTAACCTTTTCTAGGGCAATACCCTACTAGACTTACAGAGTGTAAGTAAGTTCTGCATTTCTTTAGCGTTGAATTGAATTTTATTTGGGACGATTTTTATATCGTTGAGGTAGGACTAGGCCTAGCCGACTAAGTCGTGCGAAATGGGGGAACCCCTTTTTGTGTAGAGTTTCGACCAGCTTTGCTTGAATAGTCAATAGGAACCGACTTCCTTTCAACTCAGACAGCGCCTATTGCGTCAGAGCCTCATCGTCGAATCGATTTTCTACGAATCTACGGAATATATTCGCTTCAACAGAAAAAGAGGCGACTGAGACACTTCTTTTCAATTTCCCATTCAAATTTCCAGTTTCATTTTCTTTTATTCTGACTACGATTACAGTCCTGTTTTTTTAAAGTTTCATACAAAAATTTGCAAAAAATACAAAATTGACCAAATAAAATCAAAAACTTCGTGCGAACAACGTAAGTATCCAAGCAAAGAATATGTTAAAATTTCAGCCTATCAAGAAGTTCTAAAAATAGTGTATTAGGCGCCAAGGGAATGAAGCGAGATTTTTTCGACCATAGTATTATGTTTCCAGTACGAGCCGCTGGCGAGTGAATTAGCGCGAACCGAAGAAAGAATGTCAAAAAATTGGTAAAAAGTACAAAATTAAAAAACCCAAATTCACCTCTGACGTCACTTTTTACACGTGGGACACAAAATACGTTACTCTTTTTATCATATCTTGTATAGTTCGCGAGAAAAATTCGTTTTATGAAACATAATTCTCAAACTGACAAAGTGACTTGACTCACATAATACTTGGATGATGTACTTCTCATGTAAACACAAGTTTAAAAGTAGCATTTCAAAATGGTAAAAATCCAGCTTTCTGAGAAAATCGACTTTTCATTTTTTAAATATGACGACGAAAAATCATACCGAATTTCTTAACAAAAAATTCTTATTTTTGCATTTTTCATCTAAGTTTGATACATCAAAAATAAATCCCACAAGTTTTTTGAGGGCAATCAATTTTTTACCAAATCGCATTTCCGAATTTTTCAAGTATCCATATCCGCTGTTTAAAATAAAAATTCAAAAAGTCTATCGCGAAAACAACAAGAAAATAAACAAAATGATGAGTTTTGTGAAAATCAACTTTTCAAGTTTCTAAATAAAAGTCGATTTTCTCGAAAAACCCCAACTTTTTCATATTTGCCAAATTTTTCTTTTAAAAGTACCGATATAAAAATGAAATATCATACTTTTCATGCCGGCCAAGACATTTTACCATCCAGAAAAGTCGAATTTCGAAATTTTTCTCAGGATTGTAGGTATCATAAATAAGTGAAAGGTTCTTTTTGTAGAAAAGATTCGAAGAATCTAATATTTTTCCTAACATTCAATCGTATCTTTGTTTTGCAACAAAAATGCCCATAAAATGGTTTACACCCGTATGAATCTTAGAATATATATATTCGACAAAGGAGCGAAAATTTAAAGAAAAATGGAAATTTTTCTAGCTTCAAAAAAAGCACATTCAGTGTTTTCTACGCTTCTGGGTTTAAATTTTAATAAATTCCAGGCTTTCAGCTTCTATAATTTTGTAAAAAATTCTTGCATTTATTATTTTTTTCAATTTCAACAATTTATCAAAATGATTCCAAATTAGATACGAATAAAATGTTGTCGAAATCTGATCTTAGGTTAGGTAAACTGTGTGATTCATCAAATACAGTTTAAGCAAATCGATCCGTTTCGTTCTTCTAGATACGCATTTTTATGCTCGTGAAATTCTGGGAGTAAATTCGAAGGGGTGGTGCCATTGAAGTCTTAGATGGGGAAGTATTGATCCTGAAAGACTGTGTAAGTTCTGAACGTTTGAAGCCAAAAACATTCTTTCGAATGCCAAAATCTTACAAACTACAAATCTTTCGGATAGTTTTTAAATTTTATATCATAAAATTGCATTGTAGTATTTTAGTATTTTATTGTATTCTGGTATAGTCATATAGTACTTTGATTGCAGTATTGCACTGTATTCAAGTTGGCACGATCACACCAGTTGATAGCCATTATTTGAACTCATGGGGCTGTACTTTTCAGTATAATGATCAATCATTTTAAAACTAGTGGAAAATTTATGAAGATTCGTGATTCTATTTAATAATGTACCTTCAAATACAATATTTTTATATTAAACGCACAAAAATCTCCCTCAATTTATTGAAAGAAATGGGTCACGTGTAAACTTGATAATTTTGTGAAAATTCTTTAAAATATTTACAACAACAAGAAACCTCTTTCACAAGCGCTAGAATTTTTATAACGCACGTAATAGTTCTTATCTAAACGTTCATTATTAGATATTTTCACTTACTACTGGTTGTAAAAAAGTTCGGTTTGTTTTCCCCTCAACAAATGTAACAAAAAACACAATTTTTCATATTTTTTGTAATTTTCAGAAAAAAATGTACTAAGTTAATCTAGTCAGTGTTTTATTTGTGCAGAGTACAGAAAAAGTGGCATTAATTAACGATTTCGGTTGCCTGAATCGCCAAACAACAAAATATGTAGCCTTCTAATGTAATCCTTAAATTAAAGTCACATTGTTGATTTGCTATGAAATTAATTTACTATATTAACTTGACACGTATTTTTTATTCTCAAAATTAAGAGAAAATATGAATAAATTGTGCTTTTTGTTGCACTTGTTGAGGGAAACACAGTCGAATTTTTTTAAACGCGTAGTAAGTGAAATACTTCATTAAAAATAACACACTTTCAAATACACAATTCAAAACCATCAACTTCCAATCCTAAAACTGGCTGCCAGCTACATCCAGAAAAATTCACGGTCTGCCTGAACCGACTTTAGATTAAAGTTCATAAATTAGCTTAAAAATGATGTGTTTAATGCCTTTGTTTAAAATAACCGATTTTTAGTGAAAAGCGTTGACATAACCTTAAATTGTTCAAAATTGTCAATCTTCAAAATTAAATTGAATTAAAATCTAATGTTCTTTTTTTTATACTAAAAATACCGATTTCCGTTGTACAACAGCAACATAACCTAAAATGGTTACAAAGTTCTGAACCGTCTTTGAAACATAATTGCTGCCAAACAGTCATTAGATTTAAGTCTAATAATTTTCGTGAAAAAATACCAATTTCAGATGAAATACGCCAACCTAATCTAAAGTTTTTGAAAAATGGTACACATTCTTTGATCTCAATAATTTTTTCATTAAAAATACGAATAATTCCTAACGAAAAACACTAACATAACAGAAAATTATTGAGCATTGTAAATTCATTCAAAATCTAATGGATTTTCTGCAAAATAACAGATTTTCTGTAAAAAAACATTAATATAGCCTGAAAATGTTAAAAAATTGCAAATCTTATTCGAATTATAGTGATTTTTATTTTAAAACACCCGATGTCGATGTAATGTTAACGTAACCTAAAATTGTTAAAAATTATGAACCTTTAAAATTTGATGATTTTTATTTAAAAATTTTAATTTCTGGTCAATTATTGATAAACCATTAAGCTTTTCAATCGAATCATTTTGTATTAAAAATATCAATTTCCGGTGTAAAATAAAGCTAACATGACCTGGAATTATTGAAAACTTTGAATCTGGGTTACTTTGGTTTTAAAATGCTAATTTCCAATGACAAAAAAAACTAACACAACCTTATTCCAAACTTTCAGATTTTATAATAAATTTTTTTTAATCCAGCGAATAGTACTGATACAAAACATTGTGTAATATTTTAAATAATTTATTAGACAATTTGAAAAAATGAGTATTTAAACGGCACAATCCGCTTTAGGCAATCTTTTTTTTCAGGTCAAATTTTAATTTTTTTAATAACATATTCCAATAGGAAATTTCATTGCCCATATTTTTAGTCCTATAAATAAATGTGATGACTTTATTAGTTTTAGAAATAATCGAGAAAATGTTACTTTTTTCTGTAATCGCAAAATACGAATTTTTTGTGTTCAGCTCGCCATAAGTTCTACAATAATATGAATTTTGTTATTATTCTTCTCATGGCGCAAATTATATATTGAAAGTGTTAAACGCTTCGGGAGTCGAATTTTCAAAAAATTAAAATTAACAATCACCCAAACTTTTTTAAGGATTCAAGGAAATTTTTTGGAAAATATCAGGCAATTATGTTTTATATTTTGAAAGGTACAATTTAGTTAAGATCTCAGCCCTGTCCCGTACGCGTTTTAGTGGCCGGCTTGACCTTTTATTTCGAACTGCAGAACGAGCTAGTACGCGTATGGGACAGCGCTGAGTTCTTAAATCGATAGTGACTTTAAAACTATAAAACATAATTGACTGATATTTTCCAAAAAACTTCCTTGAATCCTAACAAAAGTTTCGGTGGCCGTTAATTTTAATTTTCTGCAAATTCGTTCGACTCCCGAAGCGTTTGAAGCTTTCAATATTTAAATTACGCCACGAGAAGAATAAAAATCATTATAAATTTTCAGTGACAATTTTTATTGAAATTCTATAAAAAGCATTAGTTTCGTTATAAACGGATGTATATTTTCTAAAATTTTCATTACAAATTTCCTATTATTGTAGAACTCATGGCGAGTTGAACACAAAAAAATCGAATTTTGCGATTGCAGAAAAGAGTAACATTTTCTGGATTATTTCGAAAACTAAGAAAGTCATCGCATTTATTTATAGGACTAAAAATATGCGCAATGAAATTTCCTATGGAGATGTTTTTAAAAAATTTTAATTTGACCTGAAAAAAATATATCGACCCAGGGGCCAACTAAAACGACGGAGTTTCGGGCGTTATCCCCTTTTGATCACCAGCGGTTCAATTCTGTTCATCACGTTTTTATTAAATCGTTTAATTAAAAAAATGACGGACTATAAACAAATGTACGTATTATTTCTGAATATTATAATTTCCATAAAAACGTAACGAATAGTGTAAAGAAACTTTCAAGAAATGCAATGAGCTTTTGTGAAATAAAATTGAATGCAAATGACTTCTTTTGTCTAGAACAGATGCAAACAGTCAAATATGCAAGGAAGTACAAACTTTAAAGTGAATTTTAAAATCTTAGGCTCTAAAATATTGAGTCCTAATCTTCATTTTCATAATTTTCTTCATTGACACTTGTAGTTTGTGAAAATAATTTCGGGGCACCTACAAAATTATTAAGCCGTCCCTGCCTTCTCAAGCAATTATGATGAATTCTCAAAACCAAGAAAAAAATTTCATTTTTAATCAAAAACAAAATGAATTGAAAGGAAAATACGTATTTTCAGCAAAATATTTGAATCCACTAAGAAAACAGAATCATTTTCAACCAAGCAGCTGCATTTTTAACGAAAAAGATTCGATTTCTACCCAAAAATATGATCTCTACAAAACAGATAAATTTTCAACTAAGAATTTTAAAAATTACATCAATTTTTAATGCAGTATCTTTACTTTTTTTTACATACATTGAAAAAAAATGATTTTTCAACCTAGAAGATGTATTTTCTACCATTTCAATAAATTACATAAATTTTCAATCAGATAGTTGAACTTTCAACTCAACAAGACTAATTTTCTACAAAACAATAATTATATGATAAAAATAATAATTACATTTTTCAACCAAGAAGATTAATTTTCTACAACAAATACGAATCCTCAACAAAATACATAAACTAAACAAATAGTTGAATTTTTAACTGAGATTTATTTACTACCAAAAAGACGTTCAAAAAATACATGAATTAAAAAAAAAATTTTGAATTTTGAACCTAGAAGATTTATTTTCGTCAAAAAAGTCGAACTACCAAAAAATGACATAAGTTGTCAATTAAATCGTTTAATTTTCAAACTAAAAAAGGTCAACTTTTAACAAAAAATTGAATATTTGAATTTTCATTTTTAAAAATCACTTTTCAATAGAAACAAAAACGAATTATGCAACTACCAAACTGTTGAATTTTAATGTCAAAAAATCGAGTCTTCTACAAAAAAGAAGATTTTTTAAACGAAAAATATTAATTTTTAACCAAACAGTTGAACTTTCATGCCAAATATATAAATTTTCTACAAAGCAGTTGAAGTTTCAAAAAGTTGATTTTCAATCGAATTCATAGCCTTCAAGCCCACCAAAAAAACTTTACGTGATTTATGCTCGGCCTTTTTACTTGAATAATGAGGGTTCTGGTTTAACATTTGAATTTAACCGAGGTCCAAGTGACCGCAAAATTTAATTTCAAAAATTCCCTGACTTTTTCTTGATTATTGCTTCACTAGTTTTTTATTTTTCTTAACCAAAAACGTTTAAAGACCAAAATTAGAATCAATTCAAATTTTGAATAGCTGAAATTTTTAATTTATTATTTTGGATGGTTATTTATGATTTTTCTTATAAATAAATTACCTGATTTTTCCAATTTTTCTATTTAAATCTCTAAGCTTCCCTGGCATATAAATTCCCTGAAAGTCTTCAAGGCACCTAACATATTTGAAACAAATAATGCCACGTCTTACAATCAATAATTGTCTGTTTACTTATTGATATTTACTGATATTGTACTTTTACTTACTTTTTTTTATAAAGTGAAGAAAATTCTTGACTGATTGAAAATTCATTTATAACCCTCAAAAACAATTTCCTGTAATTTTCTCTTAGATTTCGCTCAAAAAATGTGGCACACTATTTTTGGGTTCATAAATTGAATCCAAGAACAATATGTGAACTCAGTTCATTTACGCCGTGCGTCGCTTCAGAAGATTGTACGTTTGTACAACTCGTATAAAGTTATTTTAGACATGTTTTTAAATAAAACCGCACACATGAGCTGCAAGAGATTGCGTTATTTAAGTCGCTTAGATATTAGCGAAAAATCTCGAAAGGCTAAATTAAAAAGCAAATCAGATTTAAAATTAATTTCTCAGAAAAAGAAGGAACAAAATGAGTAGTTTCAATAAACGGAAAATTAAGATAATCAAATATCTTCCCACATCGTGAATTTGCTAAACTTAAAAAAAAATTCGGATTAAAGAGAACTCTTCAAGTCACTTAAAACATGAGAAATACTGACTTTTTATGTTAACAGAAGATACTAGCGGTCCTGCGGTAATTTATATTCTCTTCTCATTGTAAAATCTTTAGGCTCAGATTGAACAGACTGCTTTAAAAGTTTCAACCAATTTTGGCAACTGCCAAGGTCACGTAAGCAAAATGGTCCAGTCTAGATTGCTAGAATAATTCGCGAATGTCACTAACGCATTTGAAGCTTAATGGACAACAGAAGATCGATACGACATTTTAACTTATTTTTACATCAAAATCCTTGGAGATGCATTGTCATGATTCAGTAAACAACATTTGAAGATCTTGTCAATTGTTGTACCAGTTCTGGATAAATTAAGAAGGGTCTAAGAGTGTCTTTAGGATCAAAACATGCACTACTACAGTTTACAACGTTCATGAAGCAATTTACAGTCTCTTAACAATAAAATTCTGCCAGTGCTGATTCATCTTCTACAAATAGATAATCAAATAATAAGACTGCAACCGGAGTTAATATACGATTAGAAGGCTTGAATCTCGAATAATTTTTAAACTTAAAATGTTTCTTGTTCTAGTTTAGATTATTTGTAAAAAATAAATAAATGCCAGTTTCCCATTAATATAATAGGTTCCGAATTTCATCAATTTACAATTTGATTTTTTCTCTTTGTTTGAAAAAAGAAGAATAAGAGCTTCGAAAAAACAAAGCTATACCAAGTACAGTTACTGAATTTATTAATTCGCGCAACAGAAAGAGGAATATAAAATGCTTGGTTAAAACTCGTGGAAACCGGAAATGTCCAGGTGAATACACACGCTCATATCTTGCGATTAACTAACGGAGTTCATAAACTAGTGCCAGGGTTAAAGAATTATTTTTCCTGTCAAGCTGTCCTTCATAAATTTATGTTCGGTCAAAAGATCACTTATGTAAAGAAAACTCTGTAGTTTCAGTAATAATATTTGAACATTGTATTTAAAAATGTTGTACCCACCAGTGAACAAGAATAAGTGACGATTATTGCAAAGTAGAAAACTACATTCGCATCATATAACTTTTGTGAATTTTGAATAATATTTGCATGTGTATCAAACTTAATGAGACGAATACATAAAAAAACCAGAGTATCGACTAGATTTTTTAGGAATGAAGATTGTAAATTAGAATGACCTTGGGGAGAGCTGATGGCCAATTATGAAGACTTAGCTACCATTGGTTAGGCCCGAGAAATGTGATTATTGTCGAATGTCACATAATTTAATTTATCTACGTATGCAAAACGTTTCAAATCTTGTTCCCTTGTGGCATGGCCAGTTAATACCAGATTGTTCAAACTGACATCAATTTACTTCTGCTAACATTGTTCACGACTATAATTAACACTCAGGCATCGTTTGACATCCCTACTATGTTTCTTTGAGATTCTCCAATCGACTTTGAAGAGATATGATAATTAAAAATTAAAAATAGTAACAAAACTACAGACAAAGAATATAAAATATGAATTTAAAAACTTTGGAAATAAAAAAATGCAGTTTAGAGAGCATCATGATTTAGACAAAACTTACGCAAAGATAAATAAAATCTCATATCAGACCATTTTTAACATAATTACAAACGTGTTCTTAGTGTTAATCAGTTGTTTTGTAAAATAAAAAAATTATTCGCAAATTTAAATAAATTAACTGATTCTATGAAGTATTAAATTATATAAGAACAAGCAAACCTTCTTTTAAACAAAAAGAGTAATTTTGTGAAGATAGAATTGAAATATTAAATATAAAAAAACTGCACTTACACAAACAGTGGTATTTTCTTTCTATACAAATTGTAATCTCATTATCGTGCATCGTATGATAACAAATCATGGAAAGTTACTCAAACCAGTTTTATGCTCCAGTATGCACAAAAACAAATAAGAATATTACTGGCAATTAGGTAAATATAGTACTGAATCTAAATATAAATTTGTGAATGAATTTACTGTTTACAATTGAGATCAGGCTCCATTTAGCCTCACCATTTGAACCTGCTTTATGGCAAAATAGATTCCGTCGTTTGCACTTTACACTTTTGTATTTAGTGGGAAATAGATGTGGTTAAATCGTTGATTAATTTGAAATGACAGTTGTGTGAAAGATCAGATAAAAATCGCTTTGTCGAACGACATGAAATTTGTCTCATTTCTAATCACTCGCATTCCACGTTAAATCAATCAAATGAATTACATAAAAGCAGAACTAAATTTTAATGTTCAAGTTTCATTTTATAATTTTCTATAATGTTCCGATTCAAGCGCAACTCTTCAACATTTTTTTTGTTTTTTAAATAAAACATGTTAGTAGATAAAAGTCACTACACTGCATACCTATTATTGTTTGAAAAGGTGAATGGAAATAAATCCTTATAACATTTTTTCAGTTTAAATGAAAAAGGAAAATGCACATTTTTGCAAAAACAACATAAGGTAATGTAAAACTCGAAATAAATGTCTCAAAATTGTACAATAATAAAGACATTTGTAGGAAATAGTAATTTAAAAAAAAAGAATTTTAAGAAATTGATTATAATACTTCACGCCGTGTTAATTATAAAAAAAAAACTTGCAGGAAAAAAGTTTGAAGTGAAAGTTGTTAAACTTGTTTGGTACATTCTTTTTGATTTTTATGGTAGCATGACACTGTATTATTTTGAGAAAATCCAATTTTAACCGGTTTAATCCATCTTTTAGAACAAATTTAGAAAATAACTCGTTATAACACAGTACCAAGAAACTTTTTTTAAAAAACTTTACTTGAGAAATAGTTTTCTTCTATAGAGATTTGTTTGCATCTTAAATGGTTTTTTGCAAGAAAAACGTGAATTTTTGTTTTTCAGATAAAATTTAACCTTCCCCTTGAAGATCCTAGTACATGATGAAATTTCATTCTGATGCAAAGTATCCGCCATAATAGTACGCAAATTTATAATAAAAACCGGGCCGGGTATTTGGGAAAATAGTCTTCTAACATTTTCAGAAAGAAGCCACAATTTTGTGAACTCAGAAGTTTTTCAAAAACTTTTCGCCTGATTTCGAAAGAAAACTAAAAGTTCTACCAGATTTAAGATGAACATTTTAAATACTTTTTTAAATACTACTTGTATTATTTTCGTAATAAAATTCATTAAAGAGAATTTTCGATAAATTTTTGATAGTCTACGTCAAAAGTTTAATAAAATTCATATATTTGTCAACTCGTCACAAAAATGTGTTGTATCAAATCGGTAAAACATGTGTCCTCTCATTTTGTTTGAAAAACAATATATGCTATCGGCGACAGATTCTGCAAGGTTAGCATGGACCACCTGCTTGATTTTAAAATGGATTCGATTCACAAGGTTTTGCAAATTAAAATTCTGAATATAATTTTACTTTGTCAATTGAAAAACGGTGAAAAAGATGACAAATTTCCAAAACAGGTGAAGCAGGTGACAAATTTCCATAACAGGTGAGATATTGATATAACTAATGATAATTTGATAAGATAACTCACTGGTATTTGGAACATTTGTTTGGTTTGACTTAGTGAGAATTAAGAATCTTAGATAAAATCAAATCAGAAAATTAATAAAGATTTTATGAAACACATGTTCAGAAGTATCAGAATTTACTTACATTGCTTCTGCTGGGGCGTATGGACTTCCAACGTTTTGAGTCACTGAACTAGGTGGTGATAAAGATTCCAATGGAATCTGAAAACGAAAAATTACATAATCTATAACTTAATACAAATTTTGTTTCTTTTTAAAAATATTTTTTTAGGGCTCTTTATAATATACGTACATATGTATACATTTATTTAATGACGATCATCAATACCAAAAAAAAAAAAAATTAAGACAAATTGAGTATAAGTTAAAATTGTGTTTTTGATTATCACGAGAAATAGACTTTCAGAGAAAAAATTGAAGAACATTTGGAAAAAATACCATTTTAACTAGTTTTGTTTATATTTTAGTAAAAATTTGGAACATAACGTGTTAGAAAAGTGTCAAGAGACTTATTTATAGAATCCTAAAGTGCAAATTAAGAATAAAAAACTGCTAGGGTTTTGGAATGAATTTTCTTTCAACATTTTCCAAAAAATCATCACCGCTTTATTAATTTCCAAGGCTTTTTTTTAAATGTTCCACATGATTGAGAAAAAAATGATAAATTCTATAAGACATAAGAAGAAAAAGTGAAATTCCTGCATTAGTTTGAAAAACAACATATTTTGTCGAGAAATGATTTTCCGACAATAGCATGAACCGCAAACTGAATTAAAATGAATAAGGTCTCACAAGATTTGGCAAAATAGAATTTTTCTTTATTAATTTTAAAAAGCAACAAATTTCTAACTTTGGCTTTATTCTAGCATTATTAGAATAATCAATTAAGTTCATTTTTTAAATTAACATTATGGAACGATTAAGACTTTCAATCTGGAATTGATTATTTTTTACGATTACATAATCTATAATTATTAAAAATTGATGATTTAAAATTCAGATGATTAAACAAAATATAAAATGTGCTATTATTTGCACTGTCAGCATAATTATGTTGCAAGGTGTAAGAGTGCAAGAAAAATATAAACGAATAATATGGATAAAGGAAATTGCTGTTAGGTTAGTTAATTAAAAAAATTCTTGTTAAATGGAACAAAAAAACTGATTCTGATGTGTAGAGGAAGAACTGTCTCGAAGCTCTTCTTTAATCATGTTTCATGTACATTTTGGAATAATAGATATTCGCACTCAAAAGTAGGTGATTTAAAAGAATTGCGGAAACTGTTCTTTCTTTACGAATATGAGAATAAATGAATTATAATTAATTACAAAATTGATAAATTCGAGGGCGAACAGCACCGATTACGAGTATGTGGCGACCTTTTCTATGATTGCTTAAATTCTTTTAATGTTCATTATGTGCGATTTAAATCGACTGCTTCTTTTTGCATTTCGAAGAATTTATGATGATAAGGTAGTTGCTTAAAGATTCCAATGTTGGTGTCTCAATTTTTTTTCAAAATTGTTCGACGCATTTAATTAAATTTTGGTATTCAGTCTAAACTGACTTAACTTCCAGATACGCCTTGTTTAATTTACACTAAGACCTACAGGTTTTATCTCTAGGTTCGCATCAGTTGACAAAATAAAAACTAATTGAATACTGAAATGAAAGATATTAAATTAATATTTTCAGATGCTTACGTCGGATAAAACAGTGCAGTCGTAGCTTGGTTGGTATTTTTCTTGCTCGTGAGGAGGTCTTCTCAAAATTTTATCACGATCCTGTTTATGTTTTCGATCTGCTCCTTTCAGTTTGAAAACTTTGACCTGACAAGAAGCAGCGTGTAAGCGAGGTCCACCCGGTAGACGTGTTTCTACTTGAATTCTGAAAGGAACGCCTTTCTCGCCACCATGCTTCTTTGGGGTGAATTCAGTGCTGATACAATTTATCTGCAAAGATATAAAGAAGATAAAATTAAATTTTAGTATTGAAAGGTTAAATACTTTTAAAAAATATTTATTCTCATAAGGGCCGTTGTAAAAAAGTTCTGAAATTTGGGCTATGGCTTTTTTAATATGAATTTAAAAAAAAAACGAATCATATTTGTAGTGTAGATAAATTTTAAAACGAAAGTTATGCTTATCTGCGTTTTCTGTTAATACAAGCGGATTCAGAATATACTTCTTTCGTGAAGAATCAATTAAACTAAATATAAAATAACATTTTAAACTTAATTTTAACACCAACGTATTTAAGGAGATTATATAATAAACTAATAAATTACCTTCATTTAAGTCGTTTATGTTAAAAATTTGTAACTCAAAATTTCATCGCTTTCTATTAAAAAATGAGCACTTTGTGTTTACAAAATAAAGGCACCTTTAAAAGCACATTTTAAGAAGATGATTATTGATAATATTTAATTAATAGTCCTTTTTCTGATCAATTTTATATATGATTCGTACAAAAGTAAATCACTCAAGAAATTCCGGAAATTAAATTTGACAACTTTTAGGCAACCGCCAATAAATATTGAAATTCAAAAGATATCAAAAATTTAAACTCCATTAAATCAGGGCATACAATTGCAAAGAAATTTTCATGGAATTTCGGAAAGAGCCACGTCCAATTTTTAAAGATAATGAAAAAAGATGTATCAGACTATCAAAATAAACTTTAAAGTCAAAACCATTTTTTATCAATATTCACGATTCTGAATCTGGGTTTAAAATATTTTTTTCTGAACTGTTAAACTTGTCAAGTTGGATTCTTTTCAAATGAGAGAAGTTTATAATTAACATTAGTTTCGAACCTCAGTAACACTAATTTTAAACATTTAAAAATTGAAATTACTGAACAATCAGGGATTTAAGACTGTACAAATTGAAAGTGAAATTATTAATTTTTTTAATAATTCAGAATTCATTTTTTTAAAAAGAAAAGTAATATAGATACAATATTGAAATCAATATGAAGCGCTTTGAATTCTTAAGATTTTAAGTCGAAATATATTGCATCTTTAACAAAGCAGTCGAACGTTTAACCAAATACAAATTTTTAACAAAAGAGTTGAGTACAATCTTCCATCCGAAAGATTAATTTTTAATCGAATAGTTGAATTTAAAAACAGTCAAATAGTTAAACTTTCAACCAAAAGAGGTGAATTTTAATTTTAACAAATAGTTTAATTTTCATTTTATTTATATTTCCGACTAAAGAATATGAATTTTCTACAGAATAATTAAATTTTCAACCCATTAGATGAATTTTTAACCAAGAAGAATGCATTTTCAACGAAAATTAGTTAAATTTTCTTATTGGATTCTGATGGAAGATATTTTTTTAAAAAAAGGGTGAATATGCGAAAAAGTATGAATACTGTAATTAAATGTAAAACGTACCGATTGAACACTTTTTCGTCTCAAAAATGGCCAACTGTTAAGGCTTGCAATTTCAAATAAATAAAAACTTTGACGACGAACGAACGAAATAAAAAGATTTTCAAACGCTCTTAACTCAAAATTTCTTGAGCATAAAGCATTATTGAGAAATTATAAACTTTCAATGTTCTTAATTGAAATCGTCCAATTCGTTCTAGTCTTCAATTTCAATTTTAAAATCTTAATTGTGGTTGAAATTAAAACTAAGTATAGCGATTTTCTGATAAAAAAGCAAACAAACGTCAATTAGTCGCATTTTTCCAAAAAAAAAAAAAAAAAAAAAAAAAAGTCGCACGATCCGAGCCCTGTTAACTTAAGAGAGAAGAGATAAGATTTAGATTGTTTACCTTGATGTAAGCGCCAACTTCCTTGGTGGGATCCCACATAAACTCGACGTTGTTGTTGGAAGGCGAGGGTTGACAGATATCCACCATTCCATAACTGAGGGGAACATCTACTTCCAGAAGCCGTTCACCAGGTCTCGCTCGTTGCCAATCAAGAATCTGCTGTCGCTCCGTGTATTGCAAGCGTCTCTCGTGGAAGCAAATGCGAATCGTTGACTGGAACAAGAAAATCGGATCTCCCTTCAGAGACAATGTTAGCTCCGTTTGGGAGTCTCACATCTTTCGAACGTAAACAACCAACGAGCTCACGCCGTATTCAATTAATTTTTAATTTTACACTCAACCCAAAATTTCTTGTCTCACTCCCACTTTCCAATTAACTCTAAAAAAATTAAAGCAAAAAATATAAATCGAATATCAACTTGCTTTTATGATACAACAATAGCACAATATTTATGCAACCGATACTTCTGGAGGTATGAGGTAGAAATGGGAATGATAATACAGGAAGAAAAGGTTGAGTTTGTTTTTATGCAATTTTTAGTCCACAATAATTAAATTTAAGCTTGAGCTCGGGTTAAACTACAAAAATATGACTGTTGTGTTTCACAAGATGTCGCAACCCAAACATGGATTCAGCCACAAAACTTATGTTTTCATTAAATTAGATATAGAGCAATACCTTCAAAATTTTCCCACGATACGCTGACAAATCGCCGAGTTTCTTTAATTTGATTTCATACGATTGTCCTTGATTCAGGTAGGTTAGAGTTTCTTCGTTCACTTTGGTAGCAATGCTTGTTGCAGCTGCCAGCACGTACTGGAAACTGAAAATAAATTTAAGGTTTTTCTTGTTAAAGTTCTCAATTCTTTCATATTTAATTTAAAAGATTATTAAGGCTTGGCGTAAAAATAAAAATCTGCCCACTTCGCGGGCACATTCTCATCGCGCGCTACGATTGAAAGTTTGAGCGCACCTAGAGCGCGCGAAGGTTCAATCTCGCGCTTCGCGCTAGGATATTTATTCTTTGCATTTGGAATGCTAGAAAAAAACTTTATCAAAAAGATCTCTTTTAGATGGCAGTATTTATATGCGTCTTCATATTCTGAATTATCTACTTAATTAAGTATAGTCAAAGATTAAGTTTCAAAAAGCTCTGTAAGCTTTGAGGTACATATTCTCATCCCGACACTCGCACTGCGCGCTCGATTTTAGACAGACATCTTTAAAAAGGTTTTGTTGAATTTTTTTCTCACAACTTTCGTCGTTTTTCCACGCATTTTTTTCAACGTTATTTTTCACGAATAAAACAAAATGTACGCGTCCTATCAAGAAGTGATTCTTAACGAAATTGTATATCTTTTTTGGGATAACAATTTTTGTTAATTCATCTTTTTTCGTAACCTAAACAGTTTGTCTACAAAATTGAATTTTTTATTTTTCATTATTTTTTTGTGCAATCAAAATTTGAATTTTTTTATTTTGGAATAAGATCTAAAAATTTGTTATGATAATCTTGTAGGGCTTTTAAAAATAAATGTTTTCCTGCAGTTGAATTTTTTTCATATCGTGCATTTTTTGGCTTCAAATTTCGATTTTTGTTTGATTTAAAAATTGTTGAAAACGCTATAACTCTGAGTATTTTCTTTTTATCGAAAAGTCATAAGGATAAATTGCTTGTTCTTTTTAATACTATAAATATCCGTACATAGAATTTTCAAATTCAGAAAAAAGTGGTCTAAAAAATTTTCAAAATGCGCTCACTTTTTGAATTTTTATCAAAAATAGCTAGTTAACAAACTCGTCCTTTCTTTTAGGACCTAAAAAAAGTGTGCCAAAGATGGATTTGATTCGTTCATTTTTTCGAGAGTTATCATGTTTACGGACGGACAGACAAACAGGCAGGCGCCATCGTGAAAACCTGATTTTCGGATTCAGGGGGTCTCGAAAAGACGATCCATTGAAAAAATGTGATGTCAAATTTCCGACAATTCTAATACTTTCTCAATCATAAATGATGAGAATGTAAAAATTGCAGCAAATAAAATGCCTTTAGACATTTTCAGTCCTTGCAAATACCTAAATGTGTAAAAATTGTACTATTTATAAGTAAAATACATTAACTGTTGTTAGAAAACGCTGACAAATGGTATTACAAGATATTCCTTAACGTCTCATCACCATCCAATAATTTAATAAAAAAAAATATTGAAAACATAATTCATTTCTTGAATGTGTTCACAAAGGAGTAAAACATTGCGTTTTCAACAATACAGATGAATTTTCATCCAATTAGTCGAATTACTAAGCTAAAAAAATATCAAATTTCGACCAAAAATAAAAACAAATTTTCAAATAAATAGTTACGTTTTCAACCAGTGATAAATTTTCAAATAAAATTAAGAATCTTGAAATGGAAAAATTTCTTTTTCAACCGAAAATATAAATTTTCTAACGAAAGATACAACTTTTCAACCAAATACATGAATAAATAAATGTTAACAAAATTAATTTTCTACCGAAGAGATAGATTTCCAACGAAATTGGTAGAATATTGAACAGGATTAGTTAAACTTTAAGTTTCCAAATTAATTTTCAAATAAAAAAAATGTACAACCAAAAACATGCGTTCTCAACGAAAAAATAGAATAGGTTATCAACCTAAAAAGAATTTAATGTAAATCAGAAACAGTTAAATTCTACTAAAATCAACAAAATAGTATAAATCCGAACCAACACAGAATAAATTTCAACCAAATAGTTGCACTTTTAACAAAAAATATACATTTTGTACGAAAATATTTTAATTTTCAATCAAGACGATGTTTCAACTAAAAAAAAATAAATAAACTTTCAAACAAAAATTGAATAGTCAAGTTTTCAGTTGAAATTTAAAAAAAATTAAAATGATGGAATATTGAATTGGATTAGTTCAAATTTCAGTTTAAAAAATTATTTTTAATTTTAAAACACTTTTTTAAATAAAATCGTTCAATTTTCTTCTGAAAGAGTTACACTTTCCAAAAAATTAATTTATAATGCAAAAAAAGGTATTTTCAATTAAAATTATGAATTTTTAATAACAAAAAAATGAATTTTTAATAAGAGTTTATCTTTCAACCAAAACAATGAATTTTTAACCAGACTTTCGATTACAACCAAGTAATTGAAATTTGAATTTAAAAAAAAATGTCAACAAAAACTTGAATCGTTAAGTTCAATTAAAAAAATAACTCTTTTTTAACAAAATCATTACATTTTTAACTGAAAGCGTTAAATTTTCAGGAAAAGGATAAATTTAGAAAAAAAAATCAATTATAATTATGAATTTTTAACAACAACAAAAAATGAATTTTTAACAAGGTTTTAAATTTCAACTAATTAGCTGAATTCTCAACCAAAAAAGATAAATATTTAACCAAAAAATGAATAGTTAAGTTTTCAGTTGAAAATTTTTTATAATTAAGATGATGGAATACTGAATTGGATTAGTTCAATTTCCTCTTTAAAAAATTAATTCTCAATTTAAAAAACTTTTTGTAACAAAACTGTTAAATTTTTAACTGGCAGAGTTAAATTTGCACGAGAAAAATTTTTTTTTTTTAAACAAACGAATTTTCAATTAAAATTATGAATTTAAAAAAAAATGAATTTTTAGCAAGAGTTTAATTTTCAAATAAGTAATTGTATTTTCGACCAAAACAATGAATTTTTAACAAGAGTTTCAATTTCCACCAAGTAGTTGAATGTTCAACCAAAACTTGAATAGTTAAGCTTTTAGTTTAAAACAATTTTTTTAATATGGAACAGTGAATTGGTTTAGTTCAATTTGCAATTTCAAACATTTATTTTCAATTAAAAAAAAAACTTGTTTTAACTGAAAGAGTCAATTCAAGAGTTAATCAATTAAAATAAAGAATTTTAACAACAAAAAATGAATTATTAACAGGAGTTTAACTTTCAACCAAGTAATTGAATTTTCAAGCATAAAATGTGAATTATTAAAGAAAAACGTCTTACATGATATTAACCCTTAAACGGCCAAAACGCCACTACCGGTACACTGCTTTTCAACGGCCAATAACTAAGACTATTCGACACTAGAAAAAATTGAGACACATATATTTTTATTGCTTAAGATCTCCTCTTTCCGACGGTGCCAATGAAATTCCTCAAAAAATTTATTTATTATCCCAAAATGCAGTTTAAACAAAAAAAACGTGATTTTTCGTGCCTATTTTTTTTTGTGAACCATTTTCCAAAGCTTTTCGAGTCTGTAATTAACCTGGAATCTCACTAACCGGTGGAATCAATGTCTAAACTTGGAGAATCCATGGTTCAAAGATCGATTTTTCGTTTGAGCAAAATTTTAGATTTTGCACATGAACAATTTTTGCAAAATTCAAAATTTTGTTCAAAACGCTCCGGAAAAATTCAGGCGTATTCCTCGGCTGATTACAAGAACTTTTTATTCTTGACAAATTTTCCGAAAAGCGCATAGTTTTTCAATAAAAAATTTCCAACGACTCCGTAACCTTTATTGCACTCTGACATCAAACCACACCTTCCCCGCATTGTCATCCTGGGAATTTTCGAGTACACCCAGCAAAAAAAAATGCCAAAGCGTAAAGCCCCTTTTAAATTGCAACAAACTCCGAATCGGAATGGGATTCCGATGAAAATGATGAACGTATCATCATACCAAATCCAGATTACTCTGGCTCTGATGGAGATGATTCATCCGATCCCGAATTCTCGTCATCTGATGAATCATCTCCATCAGAAGATTCCCAGGATGACAATGCGGTGAAGGTGTGGTTTGATGTCAGAGTGCAAGAAAGGTTACGGAGTCGTTGGAAATTTTTTATTGAAAAACTATGCGCTTTTCGGAAAATTTGTCAAGAATAAAAAGTTCTTGTAATCAGCCGAGGAATACGCC
>NC_046662.1:77713399-77754964 GCF_010883055.1 Belonocnema kinseyi | reverse complement strand
ATATGTGTCTCAATTTTTTCTAGTGTCGAATAGTCTTAGTTATTGGCCGTTGAAAAGCAGTGTACCGGTAGTGGCGTTTTGGCCGTTTAAGGGTTAAGCAGAAAGGCGAATTTTCAAGAAATAGATTTTTCAGACAAGAAAAAAATATCTTATCCAATGCTTTAAATCTCACAAAATTTCAGGGCGATGTCAATATTTAAAATAATCTACATACGTTTTTCTACTAAGGCAACAAATTGCCGACAAAATCAAATAAATTAACTCGAATTTCCCGGGTTATCTGCTTCAGAGGCCAATGAGAACTTGAACTATAGTGCATGACTTTTCACTTACCGACAATCCTCATTCGATTCGTAGCCTTGCTGAGAGGACGACACGTGATTAGCAGAAGAGGATGTTGGAGGATACTCTTCGCCATTATTGTACAATAATTGATGAAGACTAGTAGAATTTTGCCCATTGTTAATATTTTCAGAATCCAATAGACCGACATTTCCGCTGCTAGCTGGAGTGACATTCACAGTTCTTTGTGAAACGTGATTCAAGCTGAAATGAAAAACAATACTCATTTTAGACTAATTACATACAGTTAAAAGTAAAATGGCAGATTTCATAATCAGGCTAAAATATTAATAGATTCATGCTACAACCTCATTATGTACACTATTCGCACTGATAACGCTGCATGAGTAAACAAATGTCTCCATAGAGTAAATGTAACGAGCAATGATAGAACTGATAAAATGACCTCGCTATGCTAAATAGACTTCAACGGTGCTAAATTGATCGTTACTTGAAAAGACTACTCTTCGCATTCTCCTGTTTATTGATGTCTGAACATCTTAAATATCTCGCCTTTTTATCTTAATTTAATCGGGAAAGATAAACTTAGAAAACTAAATAGAATAAAAAAATTGTTGTTTGATCTCACGCTTACAGTAGGCTATAAAAGAAAGAAGGTGATGGGTTGAATTCCGGACGACTTCTCATGTTATTTTAATTTTTTTTAGACGTAACAATGATTGAAGAGCACAAAAAACCGAACTACAATCTCAAGTGGAAGCCAATCACATTCTCAAACAAAACTTCAATTTCAAGTTCACGTTGAAAAATCGACACAACATTGAATTCTTAAATAATTATCAGGTCTGAACCGGTAACATTGAGTTGATACTAGTTTCAACATTGGGCCCAAGTCTCTATTGGCTGTAGCGATAAGGGAGTTCTTTACACAGAGATATCGTAATAAAACATGAAAACAGAAGCTCTTGAATTTAATATTCGCACTTGTAAGTTGCGTCACGTGCTACAAGATCACCAAATACTTCCAATGTTTTAATTACTTCTGTATATTTTCCCTAAGAAATTCATCGCAATTTATGTCTTTACTCAGTCCTCAAATTACGATTTTTTGGTATGCTTTTTAACTTCCACTTCACAGTATATCCTTTGAAAAATTTACATATTCTTCTAATTTTTGAATCACTGCTGAAGATGAGTCTTAGAAACTCAAAAAGCCACGAGTTTACTGATAATACTACTTTCACTGAAGAGGTGCGACTTCAAGCTGATACCGTTCTTTCGAAGCGACTATTTGAGCAATTCGAACTGTGTTAACCCGACGATAATAAAAGACTGAATTCCGTAGTGTCTTCAACTTCTGACAGATGCGAGGTTATCTCATTTCACTTTGTTGGGGAGCTGCGCGGCATATTCCACTCATTCTATCTTTTTATTTATTTATATCAATTGTCTATAGTTTTCTTACAGTTTCAGTATCAGAAAATGTAACAGATAATTTAGATGCATTCAGAGCAATTATTTATGAACATAGATAAGAAAGAAAATAGCCCAAGTTCATAAACAATGTTTACCAACAAAATAGATTTCTGGTGCGATTTAATTGAGAAAATCTGATGAAAAAGATGAAAGTGTGAGGTACCTCCTAATTATTTTCTTCTGCGAATCATAGAGTCCGAAGCGGAGTACAGGAAAAAAATGGAGACTGAATGAAATATCAAAAATAAGAGAAAGCCACATGAGTGTAAGCAGTTTTTATTTGTGAAACCTATGCAGAAGTTTTTCACTTTTAGGAGTAAAAGTAAGTGGAAAAGAGAAACAAATGAAAATGCATTGAAACCTTTTTTGTGCTTTTTAACACTTACTTAAGATTGTTGGGCTGGTTTTCAGGAGACAGTGCTTCCTGCTTTAAGACTGTGAGTGAAGGTAAAGCCAGCAAAGCTTCGCTGCAACAACAAAATAAAGAACATTTATTGTGGCTTCTTTTTAAGGGTTGCAGCGTTTCTGGACACATGACTATTAGAAATAAAAAATAAAAAATTAAGAAATTAGTTACAATTGTAAACAAAAAATCCATACAAAACTCACACCGTCAATGTTCTCTGACAATTAATATAAATCCTTTAAAAACCTTATTAAGAATAAATAACTTAAGTGTTTGTAATTGTTGACTCTATGTTGTTAATAAAACGGATTGGAAGAAGCTCCTCATTTAAGGATATACTTTATACGCAAATTGCTGAATATCACAAATTGCAAAAGAGAACTCTGAGTTTACTTTAGAAAAATAAGTGGAATCAGTCATTTTTTATTCAATATTACTATTATAACAAGCATGTTAAAACAATTTTCTCGCGAAGGGAAAGGAAAAACACAATGCAACAAACAACTAATATCAATTGAACAATTAAAGACCCTACTATTTTACAGTATATTTCTGTTTTAAACTTGGTGCTATTTAACAATGCCTTTTTTTTAAATAATGTAAACCATTTTAAAGATTACTCAATTTTGAGGTTATGTGTAACTGGTGAACATCCTTAAAGTAACTAGATTCAATCAAATTTCAACATTTTTGCAATGATTTCTAGATTATCAATTATTTTTGTGGCAAAATTACCTCGATTTAACATGAAGCATTGTTTCAGACTAGAAAAATTTTCTAAAGACGTTTTATGGTATATATAATTAAGTTAAATGATGCGTGCAACCAAGCACATGGACATCCCAGAATCATACAGAGTTCGTTCTATCACTGTCATCGCACCACTGACACGGGAGTTACTCGTTCAATGGTTCAATCTCATTTAATTCGAGGGCTCGGCCCACACGCATAAGTACCTTCAACAGACCAGATCTATTAAGTACAGGTCGCTATGCAATGTTTCACGAGAAATTTTTATCTTCAAAAGAATATTTACACTTTGGAGAAACGAGACAAAAATCCGCGAAAAAGAAGAGAGCAAAGATAACATTGAGATAACTCTAATAACTCTTATAGAAACCAGATGTAACTAACTTCGTCGTACTTAGTGATTTGAAATTCAAATTAACTAGAGGCTTCACTCCCCTACTATTTTCCACACATTTCCCCATTTTAATTTACGAAAGAGCAAATAAAATGGATCATAAAACTTAGCTTGTGTGCCACGAGTACTAAAAATTAACTTACTGCAAACATAACCAGGTATATTAACTGATACCAAATTTCAAGATTTATCTCAAGGATGCATGTAATTGCGGGAAAATAAGTTGCCAAATGTTCCAAGTATTTCAAGATTGATGGAAGCAATTTTTGAAACGATGACTAAGCAACGGACGTAAAACTGTTGCACGCCAGGGAGGTTTTGTATATAGGAGCAGGATTTGGACTTGACAAATGACGAACCAGCTTGGAGGTTCTAATTTGCGACATACCATAGCTTTATATACATAAATAGCTTTATACCAAGAAAAACTTGGTTTAAATATTCTATTTACTACAAAGACAAGAAAAAATCCAAGAGGAATGAACTTGTCTAAAAATATTTCCAAAAAATTGATCTGGACACACATGAAGATGCGACAAATGAGTGGATCTGCCTGTCAATAAATTGAGAGAACATGTACTTTGGGGGAAAAGAGTTTGAAAATACAATTTTGGTCATATTTAAAATGATTTCTATATCTCTAAACGGAACTATTCAGCACAATTCTACGATTCTTGAGTAGGAAGATAATCATCAACTTTTGAATCCAAGTCCTTTGATAATCTTCAAATGAATAAGGCTATACTGAACTGGTATAGACCAGTTGACGGCGCTTTATCACTTACACACGAATTCTGTGATACTTGTATCTGCCCAACTACCGTCAATAGAAAATTACTGATTTAAACCTGGTTTATAAATCAGAAGTTAATGCCTTTAACTGTGCCTTCAGCAGATGTGATGAAATATAAGAATATTATTTGCAACGTGAAAATACTCTCAGAGTTAAACGGCCTTTGGTCAAACGATTGCAAAGTTTCTCATTACAAACGTTTTTGGATTCAATGAATGCGAAACTTCTCTCGTTACCAGAAACAAATCAAAGTCCAGTGCATTAGAATATAAAAATAAAAACGAGGATATAAGAGATTAGTTTATGAAAAAAAAACCTCCGGTATTTAAACTTACGTCATTACATTGTTCACAAGTGCTCAGATTTTTTCTAATGATATAAAATCCGGTGTTAACTGGTCTCGAAACCAACTAATGGTAGTTTTGTGATATGTAAACTCAGGTATATAGCAGTGAACACCAGATATAAGTGTTAAATTTGTTATCTTACGTAAACAGTACATACTTGGTTAACTCCAAACATCCTCTTTTCGCGTTAGAATATTAGCTCGCAGAGTAGTAAAAACAGAAAAATAAAAGAATAGCTAGAAACTTATAAGAACCTGATGTCGTATTTTTATTACCTTCATTTTTAAAACAACTAATTATTCGATTTTTTCATTGTGCAAAATGTGAGATAAAGGTTTCGACATGCTTACGCACTACTGTTTAAATCAGTGCCAGTTTACGGTTATCTATTGACTGTTTAGAAACCTCAGTTCATTGTTAACACTTCATTCAGCAAGGTTAGCTTAAACCGGCCGGTACCAGTTGATATCATGCACGAGTACTACAATTACGTGGTTATTGTACTATTTGGAAAATTGATTTGATCCACAGTCCTCGTACACGTGTAACTCTGGTACAATTCTATTCCATTGCAATTTTTCAATTGATCAAAATTGGAGGTATTACGTCGCCCAAAATGAAAACTTGTTGCGTTTTGTCTATTTAGTAATGTTACGCCAGCCTAAGTTAGGATTTAAAAAAGAGGTAAAGGGCCGTACTTAGATTGCGTAACAAAATATGGAAAAACCCTAACAAGAACCAAGAATCAGCAATCCAATATGGAGCACACACTCCTCAATATTGCCTTTCAAATTAAAAAAATAAAACGAGAAAAATAAAATAAAAAGATGACAACATCCAAATTCACTTCCTTCTTCATTTCTCTTTTATTTCCTCGTTTTGTCATTTCATAATTTTTAATGGAAACATTTAAGAGTTGTTCAGAGCGTCATTTGAAAGTAAGATTTTTTTTTAATTCCACGAATTTCGTAGTAGTAAGTAATTTAGTAAAAGAAAAAAAACGTGAATAAAAAAACATTGCACGTGCAATGTGTAGCCTTGTATGATTCTGTAGAAATGTGATTAGAGAAGTGATCTTGAGCTCCGTATCCTAGAAACTGCGTCTCCTTTCCATATTTAGTTTTATGGCAAGTTTAGTTGAAAAGAGATAGCGGTTTTCAGCAAAAACTGAATTTTCTATACAATTTGAGTCACGAATTAGCATCAAAATAGTACCAAATTCCTAAGATAAACATTCTAAAAACAATTTGATCAGTGTTCACTGTTTAGATAGATTAAATAACTTCTCAATGTCTTAATAATACTGATATATTTGCTTTCATCTAAAACTTAGAATTTTCTAACAGAAAATAAAAATAAATTCTTTATCTGGCAAGGTTTTCTTTTACAGTTTAAATGCATTCAAGCGGAGGTCTCGTTTCGAAATCTTTATGTGCAGACTTCTTTATTGCTGATAAAGTAGTTACTTTACCACAATATTTGTAATGCAAAACTCAACTTAAGAAATTGTTAAACTAACATGAAAAACAAAAGCTACGTAAACATTATTTACTCCATGAAGACAATAAAAAGCTTTCATCTTCATGAGTACATGAGATTTGACGACACATTTCAAAAATTTACAACAGGATGTTGAATAATTCATAAATGAACCCAATATTTTTGTAAATAAGCCCCACTTTTACTGTCATTAGACGATCCCCTTCATGAAAAACATACATTTGCAAAAAGTTACAGAAACTGTAACAAATTCCCTTTTTCTTTTCATTTCGGGTAGTTTCAAAAATACGTATATTGCAAGAGTGATGCGTAAAAGATTATTTAAAATAGTTTATCAACCGAAAACTTTTTGGAATATATTTTAACCACTTTTTGGCGCCAGTTTTCAGGGACAAAGTGATATTTTTCCTTGATATTATTTTTTGTTGGTTTACTGGTTCGTATATTATTACACGAAACGCTAGACCAACAAAAAAAATCGGGAAAAATTACACATTGATAAAAATCATTCTAATTTATAAAAAAGGAAAAAATAACTAAATTTTTTTCCATATTCGTAAAATTTTGTGTAACAATGATTTCCAAACTTATGATGTAACTATCAGTGAGAGAATATTTTTGTCTGAAAAGTGTTCAACCGAAAGAGTGAGGTGAATAATGCAGATTCCATATCTGTTGCGACAGAAATAAATGATCTTCGCAAGACCTTTATATGAAACCGGTGAAAAATAAGACCGAAATTATTTATTAATCCAAATCGAGGCCTTGGATGTCAGAAGGGCACATAAAACATAATAGCATTTCGAGAAAATAAGGTAGGACGTTTTTGTTTTAGCATAAGTACATGAAACCTAACATCCTTTAAAGGATTCATACGTAGAATTATTATTAATTCAAGTTCCTTTTTTAATATTACAACTGATATTTTAGAGTTGTAATGTTTAGATCTCATGTAAACATGTGGATTTTGAAATATTTTTTTACGGTATATATAAAAGCAATGCCCCCATCGTTTAACATAATTTGCAGAAAAAAGGCATATAGTACTAAATTGATAAAAATTTGGTTATATATTGTTCTCGCTTAACGCCTGTGGGTCTCATCAGTAAAAAGAACATTTTAAAATCTGAAACCAAAATTCTAGTAAAACATATAGATAAGTTAAGAGTTAATTTCGTATGTGATATAGAATCAATCAACAATACAAAGATGTTTAAATACCTTAGTGATATAACATTTAGAGTGAAGTCAAATTAAAAACTTTAAAATGTATTAAATTATCAGAAAAAAATGTTGATATTTTTTTACAAAATCCAAACCAAGTTGACAAAACTAATGGTAAGAGAAAGGTTATTCAAGAAGAGGGATCCAAAAAATTAATCTCAATATACGGGTCTATTAAAAATAAATTAATATTAATGACTTATACAGATTTATTTCTTCTTTTCGATGCACCTCACTCGTAACTCCATCTATTCTCTAACTTGCTCATTTCACTCTTTCGCTGACACACCTTGACCATTATAATTATTTTTGAAGTTTGAAACAATCTTATGTACTTTTCTTTCCTTTTCTTTCCCATGACATGAACAAGATAATCGCTACTCTTCGAAAAACAAAAGGAAGCATCGAGCGCGCGATAACTGAAACGATTTGCGTCTTTTAGGCGTGATTACCCTCAAGACGGTGTCTTCCAAATTGCTTTTTTTCTCCCTCCGATGGCTGAATTCGCTGATACATATGTGTTTACTCGCGAATACTTTCCTTTCGATGTGGATGCGACCGGCTTTACTTTCTCGCACAGAACTGTGCGCCGAGATGACAACGACTGACGTCCAGTTTCAACCGGATTAACACTCTCGGTCGGTTCGCCCGCACATATTAATGAAACTTGGGACTATGGAACCGTAGAGGGAAGATAGGTTGGAACCCTTCTTGTCAATTTATGCCCGATCGTAAAATAAAACTCGTCCAATCGGAAACTGGCGAGAGAAGAAAGAAGGCATTACACTGGAGACAGTTAATTGAACTCCAAAGTGCTCTGCAGTCAAAAAACTGGATTGAAAAATGTCCAGGATCTCATCTTTATTCATTCTCTAATTTCTAATTTCGTTTAATTATAGGTGTGTTACATATTTTTTCTCTCTAAAAAGAACTCAGACTGTAATTTTAGAGACGTTATCAAGTGGTACCAGAAATATCCCATGATAAGAAGTTAGTGCAGCTAATTTTTTTTTAAATCAATACGATATGGTATGCCAGAGATCTGGGTATACCGACGAGGGACCTACAGTACCTACTTTATCAACAGTTGATATTCAGAAGAAACAGTGAGCAATTGGGTTTACAAATGTTACACAAAGATGAGAATTTCAAGTATCGATATTTTTCCAAATTTGCACCGAGTAAAAAAAAGTTAAAATTTATTAAATTTAAATTAGATTAAAAATTCTATTTAACGTCCAATAATGAAGTTAATGTACAGAATTCCTGGAAGTAAAACCAAGAATCCAACGAACAAATTTGGACAAGTACCTTGAAATGTTCTTATTTTAATCTGAAAAAAATCCCCTCAACAAACAAAAAAATTCTAAAAAATAAAGAATTTTGGACAAAAAGCAGTCTTTTTTATTTTTATTATTATCAAATAACAATAAAAAAATTGGTAAAAATATTTTCCAACGTTTCGTTCCTTATACAGCACCCTTATAAATACAATGGGAACATTTGATAGTGGTTGTCCAAATTTGGTCGTTGGTTTCTTGGGTTTATTTTCAGGAATTCTATACATTAAAAAAAACTTCTTGAAAAAATATCTAAATAAATGTACGCCACATCCAATTTTAGCAGTTTAGAAACTTTATATGAAATCGTACAAGACATTGTTAAATATTTGGAAATATTAAGATTTTTCAAACATTTTTTGAAATCTTTGAAAGTTATTAATTTACACTGTAAAAAAACTATTTAATTTTACAACGCAGGTGGATGTGAATAATAGAACTCTCGTGTAGCCCAGAAAGTTTACGAAAATTTGTAAGAATCCACCTAGCGATGAATTTTGCAAATGACGCGGTTGTGATAAAATAGATTACAATAAAATTCTGTAAATAAAATTTACGGAAAAGTAAAGTACATTCTGTGAAAACAAAAATGTATTAGGGCGACAGGATTCGAACACTCGAAGCTGAAACTTTGTACAATTTCATGGATATTGAAGAAACACAACCCGGAAACGTTGCCACCTCCCTACAATACACAAGATACTATTGGTATTTTTTTGAAGTTTATATATTCCGTAACAAAAATATGAAATATACGTTTTTAATAGTTACATTTTTTTCGTTCCAATAGCAGAAAATGTAAAAGGCAAAATAGGAATAGCTCGAATTTGATCTATTTTAGTGTGAAAGCTGTCAATAAAGTTGAAGATAGTTGTCAATTTCCTCCTATTAAAAATCAAAATGCTCCAGAATTAGAGGATGAATGCAACGATAGACAACGAAAACGAAAGACGCTTTCGTATTCACATATTATTTGATAATTATTCTAAATTTTCAATTAAGTTTAAATCAAAAATCTTACAGTTTCCGCCAAGGTAAAATTAAAGATATTTGGTCAAATTAAAAACCTCGATGTAATTTTCAATCTCAGGAAAGTGATTTTACCTACGTGTGGTTCATATAATTCGAGGCTCCTTCAATTTACATCGCTAGAGGATGTAATTTCAGACACTTTTGTAAAATCACACATTGAAGTATGTGATGTTTACAATGAGACAATATGTAATTTTCCAAAACTTTGTAATTTTGCACAAATATTTTTTTTACAGTGTAGAGAACCACGGACATAAAACCTTTTATTAAATAAATCTCTGTAAAACATTGGAACCTTTAAAAGCTTTAAAATTTATTTAGAGAACCACGAACGCAAACTCTTTATTATAATAAACCTTTGTAAAATATTCGAATCTTTGACATTTTTGACATCTTTTTGACATCTTTTAATATTTATTTAATGATCCAGACTTTGAAACCTTTGAGAAATATTTTATTATTTTGAAATTGTTATTAAATCTATTGCATTTTAAATATTTTTGACATCTTTTTGAAATCTTCGATATTTAATTATTTAGAGATCCGCGGACACATTACCCTCTATTACAGCAAATCTTTGTGAAATGTTTGAAATATTTGTGAAACTTTGAAATCTTTGTGAATTATTGGAAATCTTTAAAATCGTTGTTAAATCTTTGTGAAATCTTTCAAATAATTGTTAAATCTTGTATAATCTTTGTGAACTGTTTAAAATCTTTTGAAATCTTTGTTGAAATAATGGAAATCTTTGAAACCGCTGGTAAATGTTTTGAAATCTTTGCAATTGTTTGAAAAAATTGTAATCTTTGAAATTTATTTATTTAGAGAACCACGGACGTAAAACCCTTTATTACAGTAAATCTTTGTAAAATATTCGAATCTTTGAAATCTTTTGACATCTTTGTTAAACTTTGGAATCTTCGTGAAATCTTTCGAGTCATTGTTAAATATTTTGAAATCTTTCAAATTTTAAGATTTTTTGAAACCTTTGAAATTTAATTATCTAGAGAACGACGGCCAGAAAACCCTTTATTGCAATGAATATTTAAAAAACATTCAATGTTTAAAATGTTTTAACAACTTTTCAAAATCTTTGAAATTTATACAGAGATCTTAGAAATTTTTCAAATCATTTGTTAAACCTTTTCAAATTGTTTGACAACTTTGAACTCTCTGTGAAAGCTTTTTAAGGCTTTGTGATATCTTTCAATTAATTGTTGAATCTTTTTTAAATCTTTAAAATTTTTGTCGAATATTTTGAAATCCTTTTAAAATCATTGAAATTTATTTACTTAGAGATCCACGGACATAAACCCTTTGTTACAGTAAACTCGAGTGAAATGTTTTAAATCTTTCAAAACATTGTGAAATCCTGTCTCTCCAATTTTCGATACAAAATCAGCTATTTCTGAAAATTCGTAAATTAGTTTTCTCAAATATGCATTAATGGAATATATTAACAAGTTTTCGATGCTACTTGATGGTTTCTCTTTTATAGACAAAAAAGCAACATGAATTCGTTCATTTCAATATCGTTTCCACAAAACTTTCAAATTTAGGCTTTCAACACCTCAAAAATTGAAAAACTGACCGATAATTGAAACAGTTAAAGTAGAGTAATTCTAAATTGAAATCTTCAAAATTGTACAATTTTTAATTAAAACATTCAAGCTTGTATAATTTTTAAATGGATCAAGTTTCTTCAAACGCAACTTTAAGTTAATCACTCTTGAAGTATAATTGTTAGCCCTATACTGGGAAAGCTATCATTTAAATACTCATATATTTGTTTCCATTATAAATTTAATTAATAATAATTTCAGAGTAGAACCAAATGCCGATTTAGGAGGGAAAATATCTAAAATACACGAAATTTCATGAAATTTTGAACTTAGGGAGTTTTCTAAGTTTCTCATGATGAATCTGGAGTCAAAATTATAACATTCATTATAGCAGTTTGGCAATGAGACCTTTTTGTTGATATTTCATGAAACTTTGTATTCAGGGATTACCGCGGTCTCTAATTATAAATCTTAAGTCAAAATTCCCAAAACTGAACAAGTAGATTTATTATAATTAATTTATTTCACTACTATTTATTATTATTATTATTATTATTATTATTATTATTATTAAAACATTAAACCCTTTCGGATGCAATATGGCGGTTAAAAATTAAACATGTTTGCCAAATGTCATGAATTTTTAAATTGAGAGGTCTACGAGTTTTCTGATTATAAATCTGAAGTTAAAATTACAAAAACTAAAATGGCGGTTGACAATTCGAAACAAAATTTCGCAAATTACCACGAGGCAGAATTTTTTTCTATACTTCCTGAATTTAGAAAATATTCATGAATAATTTTATTGCAGAGTCAAAGCAGTGACTTTTAAGAAATGTTTTGCACCTCAAAAAAAAGGAAACACGAAAGGTTTCTTTCTTATATATAACATTTTTAATTAATATATTTTTGCAAAGGTTTTAGTTGAAATATTCAATATTAACAGAAACATGTCGCATTCTATATCTATTTGCATAAACAATTGAAAAAACCAGTAATTTTAATTATTCAAAATGGTTTGACCCGTTTTTTTCTACATGAGTTTTATGTACATAAACTGGTCCCAGAAAGTAGCAGCTTAATTTTAAATTAGAAAGAAATTTTAATCTAAAAATTTTTTATTTTATAAATGACTTGAAATTGTTTCTCTGATTTTTCAAGAGTAAAAATAATTATCAGATTATGTAATGTATTTAAAATGTTTGACTTTCTCCTCTTAAATGGGCATTTTGTTAGTAAGGCATTCTCAATACTTTCTCGTCTCGGGAAATTTTTAAATAAAAAAATGTATTTTCTTAATACTAGCAGTATATTGGTGTAATAGTCTTATTTTTTATTTAGTAAAAACTTACATAGAGTACTCAATTTCATGCACAAAAATTGTTTATTAATTCTTAGATTTTAAAGAAATATTAAATTGAACTGGGGTTTTCTTTTTTCTAAAAAAATTTGAAAATCTTTTTTTCGAGAAAAGTTATCTTTATCCGGGTGGCCGTTTTAATCGAGGAAAAGGAGTTCCCAGTCATTTCCCGTTTCGCAAACATTTTTTACAGTCCATTAAATTTAAAAACTCGAACTCTAAAAACTAACCATTTTTCCATTTTAATTAATGAGAAATGAATCTGGAAATTAATCACTCAAGGCGAAACTCTTAAATTTTGGACTTTTAAAGTATAAAAGTTCTTTAATTCAAAATTTTTGTATTCAAATCATCAATAACTTAACTTATTTTATCGGAAACTAACACTTTTCGATTGAACAATTTGAAATTAAATGCATTTAAACTGAAAATTTAAAAATTATAATATAATTGTATATTATAATAATTATTCTTTTGAAGCCTTCATAATTCTTAAAAAGCTTATAAACTTTTTGTTTCAAATTTGCAAAAATCTACACTTTGCTTTAAATTAGGCTATGGCTATTTGCACCGGTATTTCAGCACGAATAGCCGGATTTTGTCGGAAAACACACTTCTTTTAAATTATTTGAAATTATGTCAAGTTTTATATTAATTTTGAATCTTTTTAAAAACAAACGATAAGCATATAATTATTATTTATACATAAAAATTCCACAATTTCACTTAAAAATTAAAAATAACTTTAAAACTTTTTTAATAGAAAAATTAAAGTCGTAGCGTTCAAATTTTAAAAGCTCCTTGAAATTTTAACGACTCAAGGCTTTCTATATCAAATAATTTAGTTTCAAACTATATACATTTTTTACGACAAAAGCTTTTAAATTGAACCAATTACATTTTTAACGTTGAACTCTGGAAATTCTTAAAATTTTAAAGGATTTAAAATCGTCTTAACAAGTCAATTATTTTTCACTTTTTGATGCTTCAAATATAGTTAAATTTTTAAAGTAATTAATTTATATTTACAGTTGATCAAATAACCATGTTTTTTTTATCGAAAATTCGTTATTTTAACCTATTTTAATATTCAATTGTGTAAGTCTTCCAAGACTGCATTTTTAAATTCTTTAAATTTAAAATTCACAAATAAAAATAAAAATCTAGAATGGATAATTTTGTCAAGTAACATTTTTTCGAATTAATCATTATAAATTGTATGATATAATAATTAAAGAAGATAATAATTCAACTAATTATTTTAAAAACTGTTAAAATCGAACTTGGACGGATATTTCTTCTAAGATTTGTAAAATTCCTGGCCAACAAATAAATTCACTGCCATTTCCCGTTCTCAAAAGAATCCCAGTCATTTCTGGGTCCAGGGGCCGCCACCCTGCTTTTTGCTTACTAATATGATTTCAGAGTTAAAATGGAACAAATAAGTTTCCTTGAATTTTAAAACAACTTAATTAAACAATTTAACAGTAAATGTTATTCAGGAAAAATTATCCATTCATGTTTACGCTATTAGTTTTCCAATTATTTTATGACAAATTAATTTTTATAAAAGTTTTGAAACACTGCAAAAATTGTAATGCAAAATATAATTTTATTTTACATTAACGATTTTATCAAATTAAGTTTTCATTATTTGTCTCGCAACATGTTTCTGAAGTTTCACTGATAAAATCATTTTTAAACAGAAATTTTGTTCATGTCACTTACATGGTTAAGACCGCCAGCAAACTTTAATGACCATTTTTACGGAAAATATTCACATTTTTTAATATTTTTTCCTAAAGATCTATAAAGATTCCAAAATGCTCGACAGAACTTTCTACTTTTTTTCTTTATGAAATAATTTAAATCTTGATACCTTTTTTTGACCCTTCTGAAAAGAACTTACCGACCGTTCAGTGTATTATTTCCCCCTTTTTTATTTTTAAACTAAATAAAATGAATTTTGCTGAAATTTTGGAAAATGAAAAATAATATATTTGTTAAAAAAAAGCTTTTCATGCTTTTCTTACAGCTGTTCAATGGGTCATAACATCACAGTGGGACCAACACCTAAAAAGCTAACGTTTTTTTTCAATCGAGTAGACGAGTAGGTTAAAAAAAATTTGATTCACTTGAAACTTGGTATAAAGGGGGTTTTCGAGATTGCTGAACACGAACCTGAAGTCAAAATTTTGAAATTAATTTTTTATTCCTCTTTAATGGATCATTTATATCATTTAAATTTTATATAGTAGAAGTCTACTTATTTCAAAAAACAGATTCTATTATTTTAAATTGAAATTCGATAAATTGAAAAATGTTGGCGTTGTTTTGCACACAGCGATCACTTTCTTGCTCCGTGACTGACATAACTTGCTCGCACGAAACGTACGTTCGAGCTACAATCTAAAAGCTGATATATAGTTCCGAACCTTTTTCATTGTTTTCATTCAAGTTTTGTCCAGTTTTTTGGAATTTGACCCCAAAAAAGATATTTGATTTAGTTTACAAATAATACATAAAAAATTGAAGAGATCGTCTGTCATGTCTATGGGTATATAAATTTGGTCCTGACATTAAAAACACGTTGACGTTTATCTTTGAAATTACCTGGGCAATGTATTAAAAAATGAATTAAAAATATTTTTTAAAAATTAAAAGGACGTAAGCGCTCATTTTTATATAAAAACCCAATTACGGCAGTCTTATTTGCACCCATCGAAGTGAAATGTTAAGAAAGATTAGAAAATTAGTTGTTTTTTTGCTCAAACGATTAAAATTTCAAAACTGTAATGTAAAAATCTAGAATGCCTATCAAGATTTCAATGATCTAATCTAATTATTACACAACTTAACTTTGTTGTCATATAATTATCAAATTTGTTTGAAATTTTTATTTAGTAACAGCTGATGACATTTTCCATGGAGATTTCCTTCATTATTGACGCTTTTTCTAATGAATATTGAAATTTCATAATTCAGAATATAGAATTATATTTCTAATCTGATTTTTTATTAATTATTCAGATTGATCAGCAACCTGGGTCGGAGCAGTGTTGCGGAACGAACGTGTTATTTACTTAAATAGCACGAGAACTCTGGATGAATCTGAAAAATCTCTATCCCTTCCACACACTACTCCTTTCCAATACGCTTACAAATATTTCTCAATTTTTTATTTACCTAAAAGAAGCTCTTTATTTTGAAGGATATTTACTTATTTGTATTATTCATTCAAATAAAAAATAAAAAAATAATAATCTGGCACGAAAGGCAAAAATTCTCACCTCATTGTATAAGAAGCAACAGCGGTGGCAAGATCGGAGGCGGCAAGGGCTGATAATGATCCATCAAAATCAGTATTAAAGTGTTCCGCGAGATCTTCCACTTGCGTGGACCAACCTTGTCCGGATCCATTGCTTCCTAAAAATCAAATATTTGTCAATAAAATAGAAACTTATCAAAAACCTCAACTTTTTCTCCCTATCTTAAAAGTTTAAATAGTTGTTCATGATATTAATACGAAGAAGCATAGAAAATTGTAGTCTTATTTACGAAATAACTCATTTAAACATTATCAAACAAATTTTAATCAAACAAGAATATGCAAAGGCAAAATCCAAGGCTGAAACAGTAACAATGATCTTCAACCTTGGGTTTAAAATTAATTTGTAAGATCCACGCTTATCACTTCTGTAAAAGTAAAGAACAATAATAGTTGAGTCTATGTAACATGTGTTGATGAATTTTTTGGAAACTGAGGCTATAAAACAGTAACTATGGACAATAAGATTTGACATACTAAAGAGTGTTTGCAAATAGTCTTTCAGGTTTATTAAATCTTTCTTCTGATAACCAATCTTTTACAGAATTTAAAACAAAATTTAATTATGCTAAAGCAAGGCTCTAATTGGCTCGAAGGCTTAAAAAAGTATCACCAGATACACACAATTACAAAGAGAGTTGTATGAAATTTCGCAAAAAATTCACAAGAAGTCGCATCCAACTTTTAAAGATAATCAGAAAAGAATTATCAGACACTGAATGACTGAAATAGTAACTTTACTTATTTAAGAATACAGACTACACAATTCTCCTGGATTTTAAATAGTCTTTGCACAATGAAAATAAACTTTGAATTTAAAAATTTCATTCCGAACTGTTAAACTTGTCAATTAGTCGAAATATAATGAATCTTCAACAAATTAGTTCTATTATGATCCAAAAGATACAAATTTTCAAGATGAATTGAGTCTTCGAGATAAAAAGTCGAATAGTTTAGAAAATAGTTTAATTTTAATCCCGAAAGATTAGTTTGGAATCAAATACATTTTTCAATTGAAAAAAAATGCAAACAAATAATTGTATTTACAAACAAAAAGTTAAGAATATCCAAGCAAAAGAGACAAATTTTTAACAAGGTAATTAAAGTTTTGGCTAAATAGTTAAATTTTCAACCAAGAACATAATTTTCAACGAAGAAAGATAAATTTTCAAACAAATATTTAAAATTTTTTATCAAAGAAAGATGACTTTTAAAGAAAATAATTTAATTTTCAATCAAAGGGTCGTTTTCAGATAAGAAAGATAAATTTTTAGCTAAATAATTTAATTTTCAAAAACAAAATTAACTTTTTATCAAACAATAAGACATTCAATTAAAACAGGCACATTTTCAACAAAATAGACAAATTGTTAACGAAATAGTTGGGCATAGAATCAAAAGAGACGAATTTTTGTGCAAAAAGACATTTTTTTAGAAAACAGTTAAACTTTGAACATAAAAGTTTATTTTCAACCAAGGAAGATGAACTTTTGATTTACAGTAATGATTTTTTACTATAAAATAGGAATTTACAATCAAAAGGATAAATTTTCTATCGAGAAATGCAAATTTTCAACAAAACAGTTAAATTTTTTGCCAAAAATATGACTTTTTAACAAAATAGTTTATTTTTCACCGAAATTTGTAATTAAATTCTCAACCAAATAGTCGAATTTTTAACCAAAAAGAAAGAACTTTCGACCAACAATAGTTGGATTTTCTTATTGAGTGCTATGAATTCAGTTAGCATTTAAGCGAAAAAAACGAGAAATTTCTTGAAAATAGGGACAAAAAGAGTACATTTTGTTTTAAATGGGGAAAGGGCGAATAGAGAAAAGAGTATTAATTTAACTGATAAGGCTAGCAATTAAAAAAAAATAAAAACATTGAATACGGATTCACGAAATTAGAACTTGTTCAATTTAAAATACTGCTAATTAAAATTTTCCAACTATAAAAGCTTTAATGAGAAATTATTGAATATTTAATGTTCTAAATTAAAATTTAACCATTTTTTCTAGTTTTGAATTTCAATTTTATAAGTATAATTGTGATTAAAATACGCCAAAATAGTTTTGAAAAATTTGGGTTTGTTGATAATGATAAAAGAGAACAGTTTTCTTCTTACAGACTTTTTGTCACGCAATTATTCTTAATGGGAAAAATTCAAAATTGTAAAGTTTGTATAAAGTTTTTTGTTATTTGAGACTTTTTAATGGATTTTTTATAGAAGAATAACATTTGAAAAGTAGACACATACTTCATTACGGAAGCGGATGAATAATATGTCAATATATCGATATTGTGTAGAGGGAGGTTATCATTTAGATTTTAGACATATAGTCCTTAAAACATAAAATCAAGTCGTGCAATTAAAATGGCGAATACGCTTCTCGATGATGCTTTGTGTTCGCAGCGTTGCACGCTTACATATATAATTGATATTTCCGTCAATTTTAGATGACTCAATCTGAAACTTCTTTAGAAATCTTCTTTCAGTACTGAGGAAAAACTGCCTCATTAGAAGTGTTTTCAAACTGAAAGTTTCTTCGATACTTTTTGTCGGCGAAGTCATAAAACGTAGTGTTACTGGCCAGTTTCATTTTGCAACGAAATGTTATTAAACAATAGATTATTTTGCAATTATTTCTTCTTCTATACGCATCAATATAGAATATTGAATGTGCAAAAAGTTTCAATTTTCTCATTCGCTTTAAGTCCAAATTTTTAAAAAAATTATTTGGCGAATTTTACATTTTGCATAGCACTTGACGATCGGACAATAATTATTTGTCTGTTCGAGCGTCAGGCGAGTTATTGCATCTGGAGCCTCAATTGAAACTAAACATTGCGAACTTTTGAGGAAAACCTAAAGAAAAGTAGATTAGTCGCACGATCCGAGCCCTTTAAAGGGAATTTCATCCATATAAAAGTTTCAGTAAGTAAGAAAGCGCCTGCTGGATGATGTCAATAACCTCATTATGTTATCACAAGGCTATTATTAGATTTACGCTGTTATACATAAAACTTTAAATTTATAAACAATTCGTAAATATTTTCATAAATAATAGACCAGTAAATCGAGCACTAAAATAACTCTCCATAGAGCTCAAATAATGAAATGAAGTAGCAGAACTACTACTAGTTAATTCTACAACTTTGTAGAATCTTCAAGGACAACATAATAATAGACATTAAAAGAATCGTCTAAATCGCTAAATTACTTCAAATTCTTAGTAGCCAAGGGTGGAAATGATTTTTTTCTTGTACCTTGAATACAATTATAACCAACGTGATACTGATGCTGCATGACGCTTAACCTATCCTTTTCCTCATGTCGTCGTCGAGTTTTGTTAGTGATTGGATATCGACGACTATGAAGGTATGAACCTCTCGGCCTTTCGACGTCTGACCACTTCATTCTCAAAACTCTTTAACCGAAAATCACTTTTTTCTAACATTCACAACTCTACTCATACACAACTTTTGCGGACGAGCCTATTCTGAATCTTCAAGATGAGAAACTACAAGCTAGCTTCCAAGAGGCCAATATCTAAGATACACTGTGTACCGTCCAGTTATCAACGAGACCACGTGGTCCAAAAGGCGCCGAACCTCGGATGAGCAATCTCAAAGTTTTCTTCTTAAGAGTCCATTATATGACATTAAAATTTTCATTATCATATACGAATATCATCAGAAGATATTTGCCCCCTATCTAAATAATTTTACTCAGAGAGATAGATTTGTATTCTTGTCAAAGATTAGAAAAGAAAGAGAACGTTTTATCGCAGATTAGTAGTTAATTTGTGATTTTGGATCAATACATTTTTTAAGTCACTCTCTTTTTAATGATTCATGTTTTAGTAAATAAATCTTCTTACAGTTTTTAAACAAAATTTTTGTGATAAAATACTCCAGCAGAATTCAATAATCACAGAGAATCTAAGTCTAACACAATTTGGTGTCTGCGACCATGCATTCGAGGTCATCTGGTCACGACCTTACAATGATGATGTATCTCTGTGAACGTTTCACCGATAACTAATGGGACGAATCTCTTCCTGTTACTACAAAAAATCCGAGTTTCAATTCCAAATTGAACAATTAAAAGCAGACAATTTTTAGGCGTTCAATTCAACGTTCGAAACTGAACAATTTTTAATTAAAACATTCAATATTGCAAACTTTCACATACAAGTCTTAAAGTTAAATGTAATTTCAAGATTTTCAAACGTAGACATTATTTCCAAATAAATTCGATTTTTTCAAAATTATAAAATATCCAAATACAGGACTCGGATCGACTATAAGCTTCTAAAAAAAAGTCGCACTAGCCGCAAAAAATTACAAAGAAAGTCGCATGGAATTTCGAAAAAAATCTGCAAGCAGTCAGATCAAATTTTTGAAGATAATTAAAAAAAGCAGTTTTAGAAACTGAATGACTGAAATAATAACTTTATTCATTTAAAAATATAGAATAGATCATTCTTATTGATTTTTATATATTCTTTGCAATCATCATAAACTATAAAGTTAATACAAATTTTCAACAAGGCATTCAGCTTGAAGGATTCTGAATCTTGTTTTAAAATATTTCATTCTAAATTGTGACCTTGTCAACTTTGATTATGTCCAAATGAGAGAAGTTTATAACTTAAATTAATTCTGAACTTCAGGAACATTCATTTGGAACATTATAAACTTAAAATTACTCAATAATTAAGACTATAATTTAAATAGGAAATTATACATTTTTAAATAATTCAGACTTCACAGACCAAAATGCTCTCGAATAACAGGAGAAATAAGGTCGATTTTTCACGAAAACATTATGAAAATCATTAAGTTTCAAAGATTTCGGAAATATATTGCATTTTTAAGAAAGTATTAGAATTGTCAACCAAAATTCGAATGGTTTAGATTGTGTAGAAAACAGCTGACTTTTCAACCAAACAGTTGCATCAACATTTTTCAAACAAAAAAGATTAAACTTCAACCAAATAGTTACATTTTCGTCCAAATAATTAAATAAAACAAAATTGCAGTCAAATAATTGCATTTACAACTAAATAGTTAAAGTTTCGATAAAAAAAAACGAATTGTCATCACAATAGTTGAATTTTCAAGCAGCAAAGATACGTTTTCAATCCATAAGAACGATTTTTTTAAAAAGACGATTACTTAACAAAACAGTTCTATTTTAGAAAAAAAGATGGCTTTTGACCATAATGATTACACTTTTAACCAAATGGTTAAATTTTCAAATAAAAGAGATTAAACCTCAACCAAAAGCAGTTACATGTTCTACGTAATAGCTGAATTTTCAAGCCAAAAATACGAATTTTTTAGAGGATAGTTAAATTTGCAACAAAGAATTTTATTTTCAACCAAGAAAAATTTGCAACCAAAAAGTATGACTTCTACCATAAAAGATGAATTTTGTATAAAAAAAGACGAACATTCAGCAAAACAGTCAATTTTCAACAAAAAATGTGAATTTAATGAAACAGTTAAATTCCCAATAAAATAATGAATTTTTCAACTAAAGAGTTGAATTTTTAATAAAAAGAATAAACTTTCAACCAAAAACAGTTGGATTTTCTTATTGAGTTTTATCAGTTCAAATGCTGGAAAAAAGGAAAAAAAAATACATTCTTTAAAAAAGGGAGAAAGAGTATGAAGACAGTAATTTAATTTGAAATTAATCGATTTTTAAAATTTCCGACTTAAACATGTGCAACTGTTAAGGCATGCAATTTGAAAAAATAAAACTTTTAATTCGAAATTAACACTTCTTCAATTTCAAGCGCTATTCATTTCAAAAAGATTAGTGTGAAATTAAATGAATTTAAATGAAATTAGTATGAAATGAAAATAAAACATCTTTTTTTTAGTTTGGAATTTCAATTCTAAAAGTTACATTCTAATTAAAATTGAAACTAGACATAGCGAGCTTCTGAGAAAAACGGAAAAAAGTCTATTAGTCGCATTTTTAAACAAAAGTCGAAAAAGACATTCGATCCCATCCCTTAAATAAAAAACATGAGAAATTGTACAATTCCAAACTACGGTTCATCCAAAAGGAAAAATCTTTATTTTGAGAATATTTTGTGGTAATACACATTTAAAGCGAAATAATTTTAAATTACAAACGCTCCATATTTAAAATGTTGAAAAAATAATATTATTTTAAGGCCTTTAAAATTCAACTATTTGATAAGCAGACTTTCGTAACTTGTAGTTCTTGAGAATTTATATGTGAAAGAAGAAAAATTGAGAGCCACTGGAAAAAGATTCGAGAATAGTCAAAATTATTGGAAATTTCTATAGCCTATAAAAAAAAATAAAGCAGTTACAAACCTAACGAAGCTTTTTCTCTTTTTTTTCAGAAATAGGTGAAAAACCAGAGAAGTATAATTAAATTAAAATATTAGTCAAATTCATTTGTATCCATGAGAATCATAAGGTCCGATTCAATTTGTAAGCCCACAGACAAATAATTTACCTAGGATTTTATGAAATTAATAAATAATATAAGAGCCCCCCCCCCCCCCGATTTTGATTCTAGTCAGGCTAAAATCGCTGCATGAAGTGCGATCTTTGGAAATGAGACTTCTCTACTCGGACCTAATTTTGCGTTTATTTTGAGTGCGCAAAGCGAATTTTACGTGATTATTCTGAATCATCTTCCCTGTATAGGCCAGATATATGTTGAAACATTTCCTTCTGTATGCATCTTCACTTAGCAACTCTATTGTAAAATTTTAGACTTCTTTAAGCTGAAGAAGAAATTTAAATTGTTGAAAAAAAGATTAACAACTCAATTTTGGATAAAGACAATTTGTTTGAAATATAATAGGTAATTTTAAATGATTATATATAAAATATTTTAATTTAATGCATTTTACAAGGATGCAAAATTCAAATGGCTAAACGAATTCCAAACATGGCACAATCTTCGAGAACAAATGATATTCTGATGGTATTCTATGAAGTCATAAATCACCGTGTTCCCCATTTTTTGTGTCCACCTTCTTATTTTTCAAACAAAATGAGACATCTCGCTGAAATTTTGGGAATCGACAGAAAATATATTAGTAAATAATATATTATATAAAGTAATATATTAGTAAATTTACAATGTAATTGAAACACGGTTTTAGAACACTCAATCGCAATTTCTTAAAACTTCAGCTAGACGTAAGACACCTTCTTTAGTTAAAAAATCAGAAGGTGAACAAGTAAGTGGGAAACGATTGAGACCATTTATGACCGCAAAGAATATAATATGCCATGGGGAATTTATCAATTTTTAGATCTTCAATGCTTATGAGTTTAAACTGATGATAACCTCAAATTTGAAAGTTCAAATTTTAAATTTCGCACTTAAAGTATTACAAGCATGGATACAACACGTACAAAAACGGAGATAAAGCAACGGGAATGACTAGTGATTTTTTTGGCCAAAAAATATCACTTTAAGCTATTTTGATTGTGACAACGATTATTGGAGCAACGTCAACGATTTCTCAAGTTCGATCATGATTATTGGACCACGTCACACTCAGTGTCAAGAAGGTCCAATCTGAATTCTTTTTAAATAAAAAGTATAAATATTAATACAATTGTAATATTATTATTACCTACTATCTTGATTTTCCCCGTGAAGCAGAGCTAGCCATAAGAACGAACATACAAAAGACAACTAGGATCTATGGAGACACCGACTTGTCGTCAGTGCAGAAGACAACACTGAGAGTGGGGGAACATGCCTTGTACGCAGGCATCAGGCAGTATCTACAGTTTCCTTAGTTTTTTGTTAATTGAAAAGCGACGTGCTCCTTTATTTTTACACCAAAATGTCACATACATACCTGTCATTTCGAAAATAGCGGTTTAAACTAATACCTCAACAATGCGCCATGCACTGCGTTATCAAAGACTGATCTTCTTCTTCTGAGGCCACGAATAATAGAAAATTAGAGAAAACATGCGCCCTGTGGCGTCAAAACGGGAGGCGACATCTGCTTTGAGTTTTGGAACGCATAAATCGAAATTACTAAAATAGAAATTCGACTGTTATTTGATTCTTTAATCTTCTACCTAATGCATACTAAATACATAAAGCTTCCATTCACGCAACGTAATTAGCGTAACGAATACGGCCCGAAAACCAATGACAGAGCAGTTTTAATAGAAATCAAATGTTCACCTTATTCAACGTAGCCGAAAAATGTCATTTTCAAAATTCCCGGACATTTCACTGACCGATTTTTCATTTCATTTTGGTAAAAAAGATGACTTTAATACGATAAAATATGTATTCGCAAAGCAAAAGGAGAACTTTTCCACAGTACAGTTGAATTTTCAACCAAAAAGATAACTTTCTAATAAAATAGTTAATTTTTAATGTAATAATAAATTTTCTATAAAAAAAGTTGAAGTCATAACCAAATTTTTCAATTTTCAACCTATAAAAACGGATTTTCATTAAATTGGTCAAATTTTCAATAAAAGCAGACTAAATTTCAACCAAAAACCGTTGCATGTTCAACCAAATAATTTAACTTTTAGAAGACATTTGAATTCTCAATAACAAAATGTATTTTCAACGAACAGATCGTTTTCAACCAGGAAAGATGAATTTTTAACCAAATTCTTGAAATTTCTACTAAAAACATGAATCATCAACCAAAAAGTCAAAATTTTTAACAAAATAATATAAAACTTCAACCAAAATCCGTTGAATTTGCAATCAAATAATTAAATTTTTTCAGAAGAAAGTTTAATTTTCAATAAAAAAATATGTATTTTCAACAAATAGATCGTTTTCAACCCGGAAAGATGAAATTTTAACAAAATTCTTGTATTTTCAAGTAAAAAAGATGAATTTTGAAAAAAAAGATCAACTTTTACCAACGAAAAATATAACAGTTAATACTTCGACAAAATCAAAAAACCAATTTTCATGAAAAAAGGAAAAAAGAAGATTAATTTTCCACCGAAATTTTCAAGTCTACAAATTTTCAATAAAAAAATGCATTTTCTAATGAATAGTGAATTTTCAACCTACAGCGATAAATTCATCTCAAAAGAGATGAATTTAAAAACAAGAAAAATACGAATTTTATCCAAAAAGATTAATTTTTAACCAAAAATGGAAAAGTCACATTTTCAGTTTGAAAAATTAATTTTGAAACTAAAGAAAACGAGTTTTCAACGAAATAGTTACATTTTTAATCAAAGAGATGAACTTTTGACCAAATACATAAATTTTAATCTAAACACTTCCAGTTTTACCCAAGTAGTTAAATTTTTAAATAACAAAATATCAGTTTTCAACAAAATATTCAACTTTCACCCTTAAAGGGATGAATATTCAACTAACGCTAGAAACTTATACGCGCGCTTTTATTTCTTCAACATGAAATTATTGTATTTGTAAATAATGTTCAATAAAATACCATAAAATTAATTATTACTTTTATCCGGCCCCATGCTTCGCCCCCATTTTTCTGGTTTTCTCAACGTCCGGCTGGTGTACTATACCGACAGTTGGCGCTCCAATCAGGATGGCTGACATTTGTATGGTTTTGCATAGACGAAGTTTATAAATAACTAAATGAACTTTATTTTATCGGATAAATTTATAAAAAAAAGTCAAACAACGTGTGGTACAGTGAAGATTCCATATTTTAAAATAAATGTGTGAAAAATAAGTGTGGAACCTGTTCAATTTGAAAATTTTTAATTAAAAAAAAAGAACAATTTCTAAATATTTAGCAAGGTTTCACTGTTTATATAAAATAAGCAATTAAAAATAAAATTTCAGAGAACTAAATTTAAACTTTAAACGTTAGCATTTTAATTCAAAAAAAATTTTTTATTTGTAAGTGAAATTGATGATTTTTTAAAGTATAAATAACAGTTAAACAATTATTCATTTAGAAAAAAATGTATTAAGTTTAAGTGATATTTACAAGTTTTGAAAAGATTCAAACATAATTTTAAACTTGAAAAGATTTTAAAAAGTTATCAAAACAAAATATTTGGAGATTTTAACAAAAAATTTGGAAGTTTTTAAAGGATTTTGATAAGTTTCAAGATATTTAAAAAATTCTTCGAAAGATTCCTGGGAAATTTTTGAAATACTTTACGTTCAGAAATTAATTTAAACACAATATTAAACAAGATTTCTAGACATCCAAAATTGTCAAAAAATTAAAATAAAATTTTTAAGCGGTTGAATAATAAAAAATATTATATCATTATTTTATTTTAATGAATATTCATAACTGAGTATTTACATATTTAAATAATTCATAATTTTGACAAAAATTGTGCAGAAATAACAATTATATATAATATAGAACCATTATAAACTTTTAAATTCTAACAATGATGTAATCATAACGCAAAATAAATTATAATATGACAAAATTTCAAATCTCAAAATGCTGATCTAAGTATTTAATTTTACAACCAATCAGCTGCTTGTTGCCATGATTAATTATTGTTGCGCTTATTATTATTAAAAAAAATATTTCCAGTCAAAATTAGGAAACAGATTCAAGTTTTGTATTATTTTATGCGTTTCTACTGTGCCTTGAAATACAAATGTCAGCCGTCCTGATCGGAGCGCCAACTGTCGGATTAGTTCACTGGCGCGGATGTTAAGAAAATCTACTACTACATACAAATACACGCTTGATGCACCGGACTGATTTCATCACTTCTATTCGAAACCACCATGTTATAAGCCTATAACGCCGCTTAAAGAAAAGTAAGCCGCACTGAAAGATTCCTAGGTCCACAAATGGCCACTGAATTACGCACAATATATTCTCTAATCGTACTACTGCACGTACACACACACACAAACAAAAATGATATAAATATTATATATCATTATTATAATCATGAAATAATTAATTATAAACCAAACAGCCGACTGTCACATCAATCGTATGTTTTCATCTAAAACAATAGAATCCGTGGAAAATTTAATCATCTGCAATAAAGTCTCGGAATTTTATCATTAAAAATCTTCCTTCATTTAAAATCATGAACAAAAAAACCAAAATCCCACCAATTAACATAAATCAAGAAGTAAACGAAGCACACCAAGATTTAATACCCGCAAAATTAAAATATAAATATGAGCTGGCCTTCGAGAAATTTGAGAAATGGAAAAAACAATACAGAAGAATTTTCGGACAGTGATCATCATCATGATTAAAAATCGTTCAATTCATAGGACGTTCTCGCACCATTTCGATAGAGAGCTATCTGACGCTCTTTTTTCAGGGGGCCCTATAGTCTCAAAATATACTGATTTCGAATAAAATATCGTACATCACTCATAGTAAATCATATAACAAATTATTTTTTAAATACAGTAATAATAGTTCGGTAAGCGATAATAAAAAAGGAAAGGTAGAAACTGATACAAAAAAGGAGATAAAAAATTATCAGTACGTGATCTTAAAGTACAACCAAAAACAGAATTATGTATAAGAACTTCGATAAACGTTACCGTATACTAAAAAGATTTCACAAAGATTAACAAAATTTCATAAATATTTTAAAACCTTCTCAAAACATATTCCTTAAGTTACACTAAAATGATTTCAGAAAGTTTTGAAAATTTCATAAAGATCCGTATCGTTATCTAAGAGGTTTACACACACACACACATATATATCATATTGCAGACTATCGTTAAATTGAAGACATTATTAAAGTACTGGAAGCAATTGAACAAAATTAAAAAGGCTGAAATTCATGAAAATGGGATTAAATAATTGATTATTTTTGTAAATGTGTATAGTATCGTAGCAACTGGTTATTATTGTTATTATTGTTGATTCTGGGAAAAAGTTGAGCCTATTCACCAAAAAATAGCGAAACTCTAAATATGTTTGTAAACCTTGTTTGAATGATTAATAATTATTGTCAATTTGAAAAGTAGCATAGCAAATATTTATCACAAATACATTAATAGATTTTATGCTTTCACGATGATTCATTTTGATAAAAAGAGATATTTCGGGTTTCACTCGTGTAAAAAACTACGAATTCTTTGCCGACGTTTCGTGAACATTGCAGTTCACATCTTCAGGCCTGACCTAAAACGATAGCCCTGAAGATGTGAACTGCAATGTTCACGAAACGTCGGCAAACAATTCATAGTTTTTTACACGAGTGAAACCCGAAATATTTCTTTTTATCACAAATACATTCTTAGTTGACTCGGTAAACAAAGTGAGCCTATTCGTTTAAAATAGCCAATCTCTGAACTTGTTTATGTTTAAATAATAATTAATTATTGTAAATTTGCAAAGTGTCCTAGCAAATAGTTATCGAGACATTATTCCTTAATTCAATAGAAAAATTGAGCCTATTGGTTTAAAAATATCCAAACTCTAAATTTTCCCATGAAAATTTTTTAAATAAGTAATAATTTTGTCAACTTGAAAATTTGAGTATCAAAAACCAATCGTAAAGACGTTATTAGATTCTACGATCTTCCCGCACTGCGCATGAGTCATGTCAGCAACTGCATTAGTTACTGTTAGAGCACTTATTTAAAATTATTAAATATGCAAATAAATTGTCTATAGAAAACAATAATTGTAAAATAATTAAAAAGCATTCTTTGATCAAAAAATGGACTTATAAAGTGAAAGTCAAAATAATTATTTAATTTTACGTCTCAAGCATTATCATTTGCTGTAAACAATTAATTTGCACAGTTGATCATTTCAAATAAGCGCGCCAAAAGTAACCAATCCGCGACGCATACTCAGTGCGGCAAGATTCGAAATTTGGAAGAACTTTGTGACATGACATCACCCAAGCTACTTTTGAATACAGGAAATAATAAAATGATGAATCTTAAGGCGAAATAGTTCAATTTTCAGTAAAAAAAAATCAATTTTCTATCAAAGAGATGATTTTTTAATTAAAGTTATGAATCTTAAAAAAACATATATATTTGTTAACAAAGTGGTTCAACCTTCAAACCAGTCGTTCAATTTTCAACCAAAAACGATTAAATTTGAACGAAAAAAATAAAAGATATTTCAACGCAAAAAGATATTAATTTTTAATTAGAAACAGGCAAATAAATTACAGACAAGAATATTATATTAGAGTGGCAACTAAACTTCAATTTCAAAATTTCCCAGATTTTTCCTGACTTTCATAAACAAAATAACACAATTTAAAAATGAGTTTACTTGAAGTTATCTAAAGTGCCTTTTACAGAGATTCCCTGATTGTTGCCAATTTTTTTTTAAATCCCTGATTTTCCATGGCAAATAAAATTCCCTGACTTTTGCCTGATTTTCAGATTTTTCCTGACCTACGGCCACCATGAAAAGTGACAAATTAAAATTTCCAAAGAAGAAAAGGCAGAGCTATAAGTGAATGAAAGAGTCTAACCTATCAGATCTTTTTGTTCTTTTATACTTTCAAATTTCTCCTTTAAAAACTAAACAATAACAAATACTGCAAGTTTCACAGAACCTCTGCCTTGCTTTTCTTCCATCGTTTCTCAGTTAAAATCTGTGTTCCCAAATTTAAAAAAAATGGCTAAAAACTGTTTTTATCCTTTTATTAGGATAAAAATGGATAAACCACTTTTGATAGAATAAAAATAGTTATAAAGATTACTGTACTCAACACACAAAAATTCATCTCAGCAGATTTAGGTAACAATTTATTTTCTAGCTTATAGAAATAGAAGATATTTTCTAAAAGGATAGTAACTAATTTTTAGTGCTTCGTCCTTTATACAATGACATTATTAAATGAGATTAAACTCAAGAATGATATTTTTCTTGATTTGATGATGCCTACAAGAATTTATACTCCTCTTTTCTTGAAGAATAGGAAGAATTGAATTTTTTTAAATCAACGCCTTGTTGTTGACGTTTATGGTCATGCGACAAGTCGGTTAACGCGAGACGGTTGGTAGGTTCGCAGCATTTAACAAGAGAGGAAGCTTGCAATTTTCATTAACTTGAAACGAGACCAGGCCTTACACGATGTACGCGTATTAATGCGTATACACACATCATTACGCATATGTTTGAAGATACATGGACAGATGGTGGTATCATTCGACTCAAAGTTCGCACACATCATGACAATCGTCTGAGTCTTCACATCAAGCCCGCCAAGACGACACACGTGGTTGTCTTCAGGAAATTAATGATTGACCTATAAGACAAGTGCATCCGCACGAAGAGGCATGAAAATATGCCTTTTTCTCATCCAAACTCAAATAAAACCAAGCTTCGATAACTAGGCAAATTATTCAACCTTTTTTATCTTTGTAATTATCAAAAAAAATTGCTAAAGTAATCTTAAAGAAGAGAACAAATTCTAAAAAGTGAAACCTAAGAATACTGGCATCAATATTATAAAGTAATCATCAACATGTTTTTTTGAAGTTGCACGTCCTTACTCCTTATCGTATCTGATATGATATCAGAAAGTCGACACCTTTTCTAAATTTATACATGTGTCTGACAAAATCAGGTCAATAATCAAAAACGATTTTCCACCTACTCATGGATCAGAAAACGGAAGCGATTCAATGGTTTAAATGTTTGATAAAATTGAGAATGCACTGGATGTAATCTTGGAAATAAGGACATTAAATTTTGAATTAAATTTTGTGAATAGTAATTTTAACAAATTGCAGTAATTTGGTATACCTTCTGTTCTTACATGTTTCCTGTCGATTTCTCCCATTTGTAGCAAGGGGTCTTCGGTCCGACGTTTGAGCAAATTTTTGGATTGATTAAGAACGATGGAGCGTGAATTATGCGGTGGCGACAAGCTCTTGGAACGATTTTGCGATTCTGAGTTTGGAGAATTTTTCGTCATGTTCTGCTTTTCCTGCCACATATCATTTTCCCGACTGTGGTATCCCAATGACTGACAAAAAACAGAATTTCTTAGTCAAAATAATCATAAATTATTTGAAAATAAAAATTTGGGACTTGACAATTTTAATTTTTTAAGAGTTTTCATTGTCTAAGCACCTGCTTTTAAATTAGACTATCTTCCAATTAAATTAGCCACACAATATGCAACCACTCAAAATATCTTTCAAGTTTGAGAAATAAAAAAAAAATGAAGATTTTAGAAAGAGAAAAATTTATATTATCTGCAAATAAATAAAATACGTTTGAAACTGATTACGTAGAAAATTTTACGCCGAATTCTATGCCATACAGAGCTTTTTGGTATACCTAAATCAAAAGAAAATTGACAGGCTGAAATGGTGCTCATGAATTTTGATAATTTTCAAAGGCTACTGGAATCAAAGGGCATTTCTGAGTCAGCAGGAGCTGATCAACGTGTTTATGAAGAACGTAGTGATATTAGATGTATGAAGCAGAGGCTGCGTTAGGAACGATTGATGTGGTGAGCATGTAATAAGGATGGATGGATGTATAATAGTAGCGGGAATTGCAATATATAAACTTACTTGAGCTGCGATCCCGTTGCACACATTCTGATTATTGGGGGAGAGTTGTTGGTAGGAAGACGACGGACTGTTGTCCAGCCACATTGCTTCGCTAAGGGTCTCGGCTCCAGCATCCATGATTAGTTGCAGCTCCATTCAATAGCAGTCGATAACGCTCGTTCTCAAAAATTTTATCTCTTCAAAAAGGCCTAAAAATATATTCTCGCGCTCATTAAATTTCGCATGGATGACATCCTTTCTTCTCGCCTAAACCCCTTCAAATTGTCTCTCATACTCAAAGAACGCGAGATCTTCAGAGTTTGTCACTTTATCTCGCCTTTACCGATGGAACAGATCAGCAAGATCGCTTCCTGGAGGTTTTCTTACACCCTTCTATGAGAAAATGATAGCGGAAGTATTCGAACATCTCCTTCTTGGCACAATTCTGGTCGACAAAGTCGCACAGACCTTCCTTAGAACATTACAAAGAAACTGTTGTACAATTTCTTAATTCCAGTAGTCTCGCGTTGTCGATGAGTTTCTAAAAGGGCGCAACCTCGCGACCTGAGCGATAAAAAACGCGAAAAGACGACGAATGCATCCCCGAAAACCATCGCAACGCCTTGGCTGCAACGCATTTTGTTTTCGACCTGGCTGGACTTCTTGGTGATGAACAACTTCAACATTAAACTTCTTTTTTCGTCCTTTCTAAATCCTTTTGCTCACTATCTCCCGAATCAAGAGAGAAGCTCGACGAGAGCTGAGCTAAATCTTTAATAAGAATTATCTTCCAGCAGCTGTCTCTCACTTCTCTTTTGCAAATATCACTAATGCCACAAGCTAAAGTTCAGATGTGTTCTGAATTTTCAATGTTTAGCGTATGGTCGCTAAGTATTATTGTCTAACGACTATGGCTCACACACTTGTTAGTGTCTTGGTAATTGAAAGCCTTCCTGGCACTTCGTCACCACATTTTCAAGATCCTTCGCTCCATCGCGAACAAAATACAGTCTCAAAAAATCTCAGAGATCTAGCAACTCCAAACACTGTCACTCTTCAGGCACTTTTTATAGAAATCTTAATGAGTTATTTCCGGTGGATCAAGATATCTTTCGCCAGGCAGATTGAGAAAAATCTAGTTGAGACCGAACGGCCTGCTCTCGCTGGTAGCAACCTCCTTATATTTTAACTGCAAGCCTCTCCCTCTCTAGAAAAAAACAATGAAACTTAATGTTTTTCAAACAACAAGAGCCAGTAGAGATGTGCCATTCAGCTGGTAGTACTTTCGGTTGAACAAATTCGAGATGAATTAAAAAAGAAAACTTCTTGAAATACTATATCTCGTTTGCTGCCAGTTTTGAATCAAAATATCAAGTCCTCTTTATTTACAGAGAGGAAGAAGTGATCGCTGCTCCTTTAGATTCTTGATGATTTAGTTTTCACTAGATAATTTAATCTCCTGATGATGGTTTAGTGTCCTCTCTTGCGCTCAAGTCACAACTATAGGTGTTAATATGGGAAATATGTTTATATATGTACGATCTCGTTTGAAGATTTCTCCTTGACTTTGAAAGACTACGCCAAAGAACAGTAACGACTCCTTCCGGACCAAATGACGACTGGTGGTTTTCAGGACAATGGTCTAATGCTCGATGCTGACGGCTTGAAAGTACGATGACGAATACTCAAGTGAATCAGTCGTATTCGCGACAATTATGAGCAGTGATCCAATCCCTAGGAAGATTAAGAGGTCGACCAATCGGAGTGGGGCAAGAGGATCGACCTGACCCTCAATTGGAACCACTCAACGCTTGATGAACAAAACGCGCTAGTCCCGTACCTTAAGGTTCCCGTGGAATTCAATATAAAATTCGCCAACGAGTTGGATTAAATTTTTACTCCTTTCTTTATTCCATTACTTCTTAACTTGCCGCTTTTTAAATCGGAGATTTTCAAAGGCGGTATTATTCCTCATTGAATTTAGTATATTGTAAAACAATCCACGTCTCTGCGACACTCAACGAGGACTGTTAAACTGTCTCTCGGCGAAGAATCTCGATAACGACAAATTAGTCGCGCTTGCTTGCAGAGTTAAATCCCTTTCAAAGATTGTTATCTGCAGACTATCTGCAGACAGCCATGCGCCTAACTTTTTTGATTTATGAATTTTCCGTTGTCTTCTGATGGACAAACTCGAATGTTTAGAGTAGTAGACTAAAGGTCCGATTGCCTAAACCTGCAACAACGAAACCAAAAAGATCATTACTAAACTGATAATTAATCTTGTATTTTTCTTTATAATATCTGAGCGGTGACTTTGTAAAATGAGCAAACCCCAAGTCGTTTTAAAATAATACAAAAAAAAAACAATAGCAACGATTAGTTTCTTTCAGCCCATCCCAATTGAAAGGTCTTTTTTATTTTGCATCGTTGGTAAAAAAATGCCCTTGGCAACACGACTTAAATGAAAACAGGAGTATAGCTATTGGATCAATGTCTAATTATAAAATTTAAAATTCTTTTCTTAATTATGTGTCGGTTAAGTTTGGAGAAATGGTAATAAGTACCAGTGTTGAGTAAATTACTTTTTATGTAACTAGTTAAAGTTACTGTATAAAGTAACTTCAAGTTTTTTTAAGTCATTTTTTGTCACTCCCTTAATTGAAAAATTTTTGAACCAAAATAAATATGATGATAATTTATAAAAACTTAATTTAAAGAGAGTTAGGCATTAGTTAAAGTAAATAAAAAGATACAAACTATATTTCGGCAGGTGAACATAAATATGTATTTCGAAAAAAAATTCAAATTATTCAAGCCTGCTTGTGCTTGGTTTTATTCATTCTTGGATGGTACCATAAACAACATAAGAAGCTTAAGGCAGCGCGATTCAATACTCAGTTTCCGTTGTTCTCCACCTGCGCGCTCAAATTTTGAATTTGTTTTCATCCCATGACCCATAAACCTATTTTAATAAGAGCAGATGTACAGAAAAACAAAGTGACTTTAAAACAACTAACATTAAAGTTATAGGTTACTGGAAAAATCTAACTGAGTTACTTCACAAGTTACTTTTTAAAATAGCAACTAAGTTACGCTAAATGTTACAAATAACGTAACTTTTCTGTAACTTAGTTACTTGTAACAAGTTACTACCCAACACTGATGAGTATAATAATATGTAATGTCCAATTTTGAATTGTTGAGACGCTTATTCAACGGAACACTTTTTGCAATCAAAACCTATTTTTAAACAAACATTATGTACTAAAATTCACACTTACATTTTTTATGTTTTTCATTTTTATAATCATGGATATTTGAAGGATAGAAAAATCACTGTAGGTCCGAGACAGGCCATTTTCGTCGACGCAATTTTATTAGTACCATCGAGACAAAAGCCTGAAGTTTGGTTTATTAATGTCAATCGGTGAGGTCAAGCTTTATACTGACTTGCTCGTCCAAGACTAATTAAAGTGCCTGAGGAACCTGCGTATGCGCAAAAGTCGAAACTGAAGTACTTTTAATTATTTTGCTTAACCAGAAATAGTTTAAATCGCTTTTTAATTTTACGTTCCGGACGAGAAAACAAAATCACAGATATTCTTCTTCCAATAAAAATTTCACTATTATCCACTTCAATTCCAATTTTTTAACAACTTTCCAGATACTGATATTGAAAACTAACTACACTCCACTTAGTAGCAGAATGAAACTACAGACTGAAAATGTGACTTCTATTCGGAGAGATAAGACGAATAAACTGGATGCCACGTTCTTTAGAAAAAAAAACAGAGTTAACAGCTGGTTATACAAAGCATAAAATGCTAAGCAATCGTCTACCTTGCTCACTGGAGTGATAAACTGACCGGCAAATAGCTCATAGAGGGTATAGTTTAGGTTGTAGCTCACGGAAGAATGCAAGAAAATTTGCTTATGGTTATTATTGAAAATTTTGAATATCTCACAGATAACAAATAGGTCATTCGTTTCTCATCAACTACTCCATGACGAAATGCAGTTACATAGATAAGGTTTCGTTTAGGAACTCATAGTTCTGTCCTCAGAGAGAAGATTAGATAAATGACTCTCATTGCTTTACAAAACGAATTTGAATGCCAGAGGGTCAGTCCGTTAGGGCTTGTCGAGGCCATTTTACAATAAGTGGCCCTCACCGATTTGTTTTCAATTTGTATAGACGATGCAATTTACTCGCTTTTTGTGCACCCAGTTGGCTTTCAATAATTCACGTAATCAATGCTGTTAATTTACGCAGAGAAAAATACTACGATCAATATGATGTTACATATCCTCCTTATAAAAAAACATTGCTTTAGTTTAGTCTTTAGCAATTAAAAGTTCAAGATCTTTTATCAAATTTTATTTTAACTTATGTAGTATTAATATCTGAGATAGTTAACATTTCAATGTACCCTCTTAAATTATATAATTAATTAATTTAAATCGTAATGTACAAAATGGATGTAACTACTCTAGGAAATTTTTGTAATATATGCCGTGCAAACTAAAAACATACATAAGTGACATTGCCGCTTAGGTTGACTTTTTCATTCCCAAGTTTACGAGAAGAACCCTAAGCGGCAATGTCACTTATGTTTCTTTTTAGTTTGTACGGCAGTATTCGAGTTAAACAAAAATGTATTAGCTCCGTTGTACAATTGTTTTTGCTTTAACCTATAGATGAAACAAAAGTCTTATCAAATATAAACGTTGATAAGATGCAATCAATTCTAAATTTAAAAGTTGAAGTTCAAAATACAATCTATACTTAATTTAAAGTATCTCATCTTGTTCACTCTGATTTCGTCAATTTGTCTTTATGATTTATCAATCAAGCATTACTAAATAATAAAAAAAAAACTACAATTTTTTATCCGAAACTTGTGAGCACTGAAGTTCGAGAATCCCACGCCAAACTTGATACCGATGATTAAGACCTGGCAATAAATGCAGAAGAGCTCTACTTCCCAAGACTCCCGAATAAAGATTTTTTCTCCCGCAGAAGATTTTGCTGACCCTCGAGTGTAATAATGCCATTGCACACAGGGCACAAGGCTCTTGAAGTAAAAACACCCAATATCCAGTGCACAAATAAGGCCCCTCTTTAGATTTTGATTCTTTATTATTCATTATTTCTGCAGTAGTTTTAGATTTTCTTTGTGCCTTAGATTCTTTTATCTGTATAAAAGGTTCTATTTCAGGAAATGCAATGTCCGACAACGATGCAGGATAACAAAGGGGAGCTACCGCTTCAAGCAGCCTTTTCCCCGCTGGATTATAATCCCCTGCTCTAATGCTTGAATGAATTTCTTTGATTCTTCCCTTGACATTTTCTTGTGTCAATTTCCAAGCACCTCCTCCTTGCAAACTAGCGACTAAATCAATAGCCAACATTGCAGCATGCCACATAGGATGAAGATCGAGTTTTGAGGCTGCCAAAGCTAAAATTTTTCCTTCCGGATCGACAATCAGAGCACTTCCTGTGCAACTTTTGCTCCCGATAGCTTCCCTCTTCGCCGCCTCAATCGTTATTTGCATGCACTTTTCTATAGATTCAAGCTGATTATCATTAAATTCCTTACCGGAAATAATGGCTTCAAGTCTAATATCAGGATGAAAATTCACTGGCCAGGTTTTGGAAGCTAGATTTGCTTGGACCTTAGTCTTAGGGGGCTTGGCTGCCACAGAAATAATTTCTAGATTATCTGCCAGAAGGGAAAGATCGAAACCTTTGTCGCGAAGAAGGGTTTTTAGATCATCTGGAGAAAGATTACAATCTTGGGTTTCTTCCCTTTCAGACGATTCTTTCTGTACGGGACAAAGAAGAATCTTCTGATTGGAACATCTTTTAAGGTGATTGAATCCAGGGAAAATAGCGGAGATGGTTGGAATAACTTTGGAAATTGTTTTCTTTTCTTTTAGAATTCCTACGTAAAATTTAGTGCAGGTTGGTTCCTCTGTGAATTCCGGGGCTATCACAGGTTCTGCAATCCAAGTTCTCGTTGTAGATTCCCTTTTCGTCTTCTTTGGTGTGTTCGACATTGTTTCCTCGATTAGGACTTCCTCGGGATTTTTAAGATGCATCCGTGAACGATCCTGAAAATATGCTGCCTTCACTTTTCTTATGTTTGCATTGATAGTTGATAAAAGCGTTCTAAAATGTTTGTAGATTAGGGGAAGCAATAATCAGGGTGGCCACTCAAACTTAAAAAGAAACCCAAGTCCAAGGTAAAAGATATAATATAAATGATTGCAAAAGTAATTTTAGACTTGACAGCCCAAAACGCTATAGAACAGGAGAAATGGGGTGGTCCTTTTATGTAGCAGTAACGAACGTACCATATTTCGAAGACGTTCATTTCAAGGAGATTGTTGAACTTTGAAGCAAAAAGACGAATTTTAAACCAAAGAGTTGAATTTTTCAAAAAAAATATTACTTTTCTACCTAAACATAAATTATCAATAAAAAATACAAATTTTCTAAAAAAAGAGAAGACGAACATTCAACGAAACAGTTTAATTTTTAACAAACTAATTAAATTTTCAACCAAACAGTAGAATTTGTAACCAAAAATTTGTAAACTTTCAACCAAAAAATAAATTTTCAACTCAGAAGGAAGAAATTTATGTCTAAAGAGACGAATGTTTAACAAACAAAAAAATTTTCAACTATAAAGGATGACTTGTCAGCAAAATATTTGAGTTTCAAACATATTAATGAAATATTCAACCAAAAAGTAGAAATTTTAACTAAAATAGATGAATTCTGAATCCAGAACACAATAGTAGAGTTTTCAAATAAAAATAATTAAATTTCAACCAAATAACATGACTTTTTAAGAAAATAGTTTAATTTCCAACAAAACTAGAACCTCATATGCGAGAGGAACGAGCGTCGACTTGTTTTACATGCAATTATTTTATTTGAAAATGAAGTTCAATGAAATGCCTTGAAATTAAAGTTTACTTTAATAACCTTTGTTTTGGAAACTACTTAATCGCGATATTGCTTCAAATCTCCAAACAAAAAAAATCCTTCCTATTAGAGTCAAATCGATGACTAATTACCCTTCGCTTTGGGAGTATATTTTTTAATTTTTTAATGTAATTCTGCGTTATCTTGAGGTAGTACAGTGGGACAAAAAAGTTTCTACGGACAGATTAATTTTAAACCTTATATTCTCTCGATTTGGACATTGTTTTATAAATGAAAACTTTTTAAAAATCAATGATTGGCGTCTTCGGACTTTTTATACAAAATTTGGTTAATTTTTAAAAATAAAAATGTTCTTTCTTTTAACTTTTTAGAAAGAAATTTCTAATAGTTGTAAATAATTTTAAAAAAGTTGTATTACTTTATTACGAATAGTTGTTTAAGCAATTATTAATTTTGTAAATTTGTAAAGTGCCATAGCAAAGGGTCATCAAAAAGACATTTGCAGTCTATTACTTAAATAAAATTTGACCGTACTCAATGAAATACAGCCAAAATATTTATTTGTTTATGAATATTTTTAAAATAATCACACTCGTTTTCAATTTGAAAAGTATCATAAGTGAAGTCATCGCAGAAATTCTTAGCCAATTTCGTGAAAAAATTGAGCTTATTCGTTCGAATTCAGATACAGATTCTTAGTAGATTACGTAAGCAAATTGAGAGTATTAGTTAAAAAAATAGCCAAATACTGAAGTTGTTTATTTAAATTATTTAGAAAATTAATTTGCAAAGAATAATACCAAAGAGTCACTGTAAAAATATTGCTATAAAATTCTGTGAAAAATTGAGCGCATTCATTGAAAAATAGCCAAATTCAAAATTTATTTATGAAAATTGTAAAAATAGTAAAATAGTTCTTGTGACTTTACAAATCGTCATAGCAAAGAATCATCGGAAAGACATTCTTAGTTGATAACGTGAAAAATTTGTGACTATTCGTTAAAAAATAGCCAAACTTTGAATTCGTGTATGAAAATTGTTTAAATAATTGATCATTCTTGAAAATTTTCCAAGCATCATATCAAAGAATCATCGCGAAAACATTCTTAGTTAATCCTCTCTAAAATGAGCATATTCGTTGAAAAATAGCCAAACTCAAAATTCATTTATGAAATTTGTTAAAATCATAAAGTAGTTCTTGTGACTTTACAACTCGCCATTGCAAAGAATCATCGGAAAGAGATTCTTAGTTGATTCGTGAAAAATTTGAACCTTTTCGTTGAAAAATAGTCAAACTTTGAATTTATTTCGAAAAATTGTTTAAACATTTGCCAAATAGCATCTATTTTCAATTAATGATAATAAAACTTTTATTTCTCGCACATTTTATACACAAATTGATAAGCCTGAAAATAACTTTCGTTCATTAATTTATTTATGACTTGATAAACAATTTTTTTAAACCATTCTCCCCCCTTCCTGCACATTATTTCTGGGTAATTTTAGCACAGATATAAAACCTTCTTTGATAAATCTAAAAATCTGTTTGAAAAATGGTAGGTAATTCTGAAAAATTGAAAAATGTCAATTTTTTTTGTAAATAAAAAATTAACCAAATTTATTATTATGATACTCTTAGTTTATTCCCTGATAAAATCGAGCCTATTCGTAAATTAATAGGTAAACTGTAAATTTGTTTTAAAAAATGGTTTTAAAAATGGTCAAATAGCAGCTATTTTCAATTAATAGTAATAAAACTTTTATTTCTCTCATATTTTATACAAAAACTCTGAATTTGAATAAGAAAAACATTCCTATTCCCGAAAATAACTTTTTCATCAAATCACTTATAACGCATTAAGCAATTTTTTCAATTATTATCACCCATTTCAAAGGGTCTCTAGATAGTTTTAACACAGATATAAAACTTTCTTTGAAAAATCTAAAAATTGATAAAAATAATACTTCTGAAAATGAAAAAATTCAACTTTGCTGTTCATTAAAAAACTAACTAAATTTGTTATAAAAAATATAAATACACAAATCCTTCAAAACTTACAAAAGCATTGATTAAAAAAAACGGTACTTAAAATTTGGAAATTTTCGAACATTTTCGCATGTATACCAAAATATTTGTACTTTTCCAGCAAATAAACGTTCCTTATTTAAAGCTATAAGTGTATTATAAGTAACGCTTCCATAAAGCTTCTTATGAAAAGAAACATCTCGAGTTCAGTCAAAAGAGTTTAATTCTGTATTAAAAATATCATATTAGACTTTTCACTTAGAAAGAATTAACTGTCAACCATAAAAGATGAGTTTTCAATCCAAAAGGACGAGTTTTCTATACAAAAAGAAACGAATGATCAACGAAAAAATCGAATTTTTGGCTAAAAACATGACTACGACAAACTAGTTGAATTTTCAACTATGTAATACAATTTTCCAACTAACAGTAGAATTTTTAATACGAAGAAATAAATTCGGAACAAAAAAGATAATATTAGACTTTTCAAATAAAAGGAATAAGCTTTCGAATAAATAAGTTGGAAAGTGGAATTTTCTTTCCAAGAGGGAGAAAATAGGAATTCTTTCAAAACGGGGAAGAGGGGAATAGGGGAAAGAATGTGAAGTCTGTGATTTAATAAACAGTAGTGAAAGTTTTACGCAACGAATCAACTAGTGTTATTTCAGAATATAAATTTTGAGATCCGCAAGAAACGGGCCCATTTTTGAGAGCTCATTTTGTCGACCATAGTTTAGGAGATACTCGCGTTTTTTTATCCTGGATCTAAATATAGCATTTTTTAAATATAGAGTTTCCATTTTCAAAAGGAAAACATATATCAACCAATAATCATAGTACAAAAGGAACGTTCATTTTTTTTTAAAAACATGAAATTTTATATCTCGAATATACTAATATTCAACTGCTTTATCAATCTGAATAAAAACAGTTCATTTCTGTGTTCTTAATAGAATAAAAATTGCAGGATAACCTATTATTTATTTAACGAATAAGAAATTAACCCTTAAACGGCCAAAACGCCACTACCGGTACACTGCTTTTCAACGGCCAATAACTAAGACTATTCGACACTAGAAAAAATTGAGACACATATATTTTTATTGCTTAAGATCTCCTCTTTCCGACGGTAACAATGAAATTCCTCAAAAAATTTATTTATTATCCCAAAATGCAATTTAAACAAAAAAAAACGTGATTTTTCGTGCCTATTTTTTTTTTGTGAACCATTTTCCAAAGCTTTTCGAGTCTGTAATTAACCTGGAATCTCACTAACCGG
>NC_046662.1:77703199-77713299 GCF_010883055.1 Belonocnema kinseyi | reverse complement strand
TATATGTGTCTCAATTTTTTCTAGTGTCGAATAGTCTTAGTTATTGGCCGTTGAAAAGCAGTGTACCGGTAGTGGCGTTTTGGCCGTTTAAGGGTTAAATACGCAATAGACGAACGACATCAGCAAAATGATTTAAATGCCATCAATTGTAATAGACTTGACTTATGCTAACTTAAGACGCTTTTTCGTACAAGACACAGTGATAATTCGACAATAAAGAAAATTCAAAACAAATAACAAAAGATAAAAAAGAGAGTGATTAAGAAAGAAAGTCTCTCACCTTTAAGAGAAAATTTAAAAATATTTAGCAATTATTTCTTCCGCTGTACATTTCTAACATTGGTACAGTTCCTGCCGCGATAAGGATTCTCTAAATTGCTGTCAACTTAGGCCACGGTCGGATCATTTGTCAGAGTTAGACGCAATTGTGTCTCTACCCTATGAGATAAAAATTCCCGCCTTCGAGTATTCACGAAACTCAAAACTTTTCTTAAGATGACGTAAATATAAATTGTTTGATGCGATATGTATGCATACGATTCTTAGCCTTTTCCCAGAATATACTACATTTTCTTATCTTTTAAATAAATAGGATTTTAGAACTTTTTTGAATACACAAACTCAATAATAGTGAATTTACTCACACCTGTGTGGATCAAGTATGTGAAGAACATCATGAAATTATCCCCTTGTGACACATAAATTACTGTCGTGTTCTTTCACCATTTCTTACAGGTTTTTATATCAAATAATTATGCGCTATAGTTCGTATTTCAGTTTTATTGGATACTATAGAAATTAGAATGGTTAAAAGTCAGAATCGACTTTCATTTTTAAAATGAGCTTTAAAATTTTTTCTAATTACAGAGTGGCCGTTTTAATCAAAGAAAAGAATTCCCGGTCATTTCCCAGTTCGTATAAAATTTTCACGGTCAATTTAATAAAGAAAATCAATTGAAAGCTAAAAATCTGTTCACTTTAAGTATTAAAAACTGAGTTAAAATCTGAACTGCAAATTGAAGCACTCAAAGTGGAATTCTTGAATTTAAAAATTTTGAAATTTATGTTTAAAAATTGCTTAACCCTCGAACTAAATAATTTACACGCATAAAATAAAAGCTATTAATATTTTGCGTATTAACAATTTAAAATTAAATGCAGTGCCACTACAAAATTTGAAACTTTTATAAATTGTGAAGTTCGAAGGTTTAGATTCAGTTACAAAAATATAAATCAACGTTATCATTTTCAATATTCTCAATTGAATCAATAAGTTTTGTACACTTCCAGATATATATTTTAAAACAATTTTAAGATGAAAAAATAACAAATTTAACGATTAAAATTTGATTAAACTGAACACTTTTTAAATTAGAAGTAAAATTATTTTTATCTTAAATAGGATCAAATCAATAATTGTTCAACTGTTACTTATGCGTCAAAATTTGTTTTAGCTTTGAAATGTCTCGAAATATTCTCTTAAAATTATGTTTTCAAAATAAACTATTATTTTTCTCGGAAATATCGAGACAATTGTTTATTATCGTAAAACCTTTCAAAATCCTTAGGTAGCTTGAAATGTTGATTTCAACGTGTTCACAAATCTACAGTTTGTTTGCAACTCGTTGAAATCTTTTCAATTTTTTTTTTTAATCCAGCATAACAAAAAAAATTGCCTTAAAATCTTCCAGATTATTTTAGGACAATTTTGGAAACTTTTGAAAATTCTGTTCAATTTTATTTTTCCAAATAAAAAATAATATTCAATTTTCCTAGGAATCTTAAGAATTTTTTTTATTCTTCTGAAACCTTTCATAATTCCTAAAAAGCTACTAAATTTTTTTTTGGAAATTTGCAAAAATCTACATATTTTTGAATTACTTGAAATCATTTATAGTGTTAGAAGGAAAGAGTGAGAAAACACTATGCAAGATTTTCTTAAATGATAAGAGAATTGAACAAGTTGATAAGTTCGTATACCTTAGTAGCTTATTTACTAGGGACGGGAAGATAGATGAGGAATTAGATAGACGCATAAACGAAGGTAAGAAGGTTATGGGTAGAACAAGGTGCCTTATCAGAAGTAAAAATATATCAAATAAAGCTAAAACGGCAATACGTAATTCTATATTTGTACCGACTGTACTATATGATAGTGAGACATGGACCTATTAAGAAAAAGATAAGAGTAAAATTAATGCAATTGACATAAGATTCTTGCGCATAATAAGCGGGAAAACTCTGATGGGCAAAGTGAGGAACGAGATAATTCTCAAAGAATGTGGTATAGAAGAGACGCTAGTAGACACATGGGAAAGAAATCGGTTAAGATGGTTCGGACATGTTGAGAGAATGCCAAATGAACGACTAACGAAACAAGTGTATCGAGGTAAAGTAAATGGCAACGTGCCCAGAGGTAGACCGCGGAAATAATGGTTAGAATGTGTGGATGAGACCCTACTTAGAAGAGACATAAGAAGTCACAGAAACACGAGAGCGTGCATGAAAAAATGCATGGGCATAAAAGAAGCTAGAGAAGTATGCCAGGACAGGAAAGTATGCCGGCAAATAGTTAATAAAAAGAGTGTCAGTAGAGTGAATGACGCCTGAAACAAAGACCTTGGCTATTAATGGACCAAAGTGGGGAACCGTACCTAACGACTTTGTGAGGATCTTCACTTGGGATGATTGCTAGAGAGATTGATCAGCAACCTGGGACGGAGCAGTGTTGCGGAACAAACGTGTTATTTAAATAAATAACACGAGAATTCTGGATCAATATAACAATTTTATATCCCTTCCTCACATTACTCACTTCCCCGCCGATTGAGTCACGCCTACCTCGAAAGGGAAATGACTTAATGGTGTAATAATAATAATAATAATTTGAAGTTTAAAATTAATTTTGAATCTTTTCAATAATTTTAAATATCTCATCAAGTTAATCGAATTTGCTCCAAATTATTAATTTATATAATAAATAAATAGTTATTTATACATCAAAATTCAACAATTTTACTTAAAAATAAAAAAATTAAATTATCAAAATTGTAACATTCAAAGTTTACACTTAGCTGTTTGACATTTTAACGATTCAAATATTCGACTTTATCCTAAATTTGTTGTAAAATCCTACGAAATTACAAAAATTGCCTTAATTCATCCAGATTCTTGTTTGACATTTTTTTAAATCGTTTAAAATCTCTTTAAATATTCTTTAAAAATTAATTTTTAAAAATAAAGAATCATTTTTAAATTTCCTAGGATTGTTCCAATTTTTTTGCAACCTTTTATAATTCTTAAAAAGCTTCTACATTTTTCTTTCGAAATAGAACAATTTAAATTGTAAGGTTCAAAGTTGAATATTATCTGATTAAATATTTTCATTTATAATTGCTCATTTTAAATTAACAGTCAAATGTTACTAATAATTCAACAATTTTTCTTTTTTTCTAATTAAATAATTTCATATTTAATTAGTTCAAAAAAGGAATCTTTTATATTAAAACGATATTGGAATAGAATTTGAAAGTTAATGATAGCGCTTAATTACAAATTTATTATTTGAAGTTACTGTAAAATTGAAAATAGTTTATAAAGTTACAATGAGATGTTTATAATTTTTTACCTATTCTAAGGATTTCGGATTGAAAGAGCAGAATTTTGTAACTATGAAATCGGCAAATTCTTCAATTTTGAACGGATTCAAAATCGTCTGGCAAAATCTATTGTTGTTTACTTTTTAATTGTTCAAAATTTCAAAACTGCATTTTAAAATTCTCTAAATTAAAAATATACGCTTAAATATAAAGATGTAAAATAGAACATTTTCAAAGTAAAATAGTTTAGAATTACGCATTGTAGACTAAATGATATCATAATTGAAAGAGTTAACAATTATTGAACTTAAGATCGAAAAAATTTTAAAACGGATATTATTTTAAATTTGTAAATAATTTCCCAAAAAAGAGAAAAAAATAGAAAGATTTTTTTATATAAAATTTGTGATGCAATAAACGTACCGTTTCAGTGAAAAGTGTTGGTATGCATACAAATTCTCTCAGCCCAAGTAGTAATGTATGTCATTAATTTGGGAAGAATGCCAATTTTACGCATCATCTCCATGCCGATTAAATATACCAAAACACTATACATACCCATGAAGAAAGAAATCAATATTTTGATCATTATCTTATTGAATAAAATATAGTTTTTGTTGCATTATCTAATTCCCATGATTCCAGTCTATACATGCACTTCCACTTTTTGTACATACATCCTCTCACTTGCGTGACATGATCGGATCTTCAAGTTTAATTTAAAGACTGAATTTACTGGAGGAACTATTTCTTTGTTTATTATTACTTGTTCTCTTTACTACTAATTTTAAAAACGAATCTGTCTGAAGAGAGACGTACACTACTTAAGAAGAACATTTAGAAATAAAAAAATTGAAAACATTGGAATATGAACTGTTTTTTTTTTAACATCTTGGATACTACTTATAACACTTGAAATGTTCACGACAACAAGATGAGTACGATTAGATTACAATATGATGTTGAGCGCATGACGTTGTTCGAGCTTATTTGCTTCGTTGAGACTACTCATAAAGATGATTGTCGACTGTCGTGGATTGTGGGGAAGAAGATAATTGAAGTATTCATCTACAGTGGAACGTGAATTACAGTGACCTTGAGTTTATGAAAACGTGCGGTCCTAACTTTGCCCTGCCTACAGCTCAAAATTTATACAATTTTTTTTATAGAACTAGCTTCTAATGTTTTTACTTTTTTCTATTATTACTGTTTTCTATTATAACTTCTCTCACACTACGACAACAGAAAAGTATGAATAAATAACCGGTTAATCCTCCTGATGGAAATTAATGTCACAAGGATTACTGCAAATAGTAATAAACTGTATTAACCATCATACGTTGTCTTGAACACTCTGAATCTAAAACACATTTTATCATGTGTATTTCATCTTTTCTCAGAAAAAATTATAGTATGAATTAAAAAATAACGGAGGCTTTTAAAAAATGGAATACATGCCATTGTCAAAGAGCATCTTTAATTAATTGTAAGAATTCAATCATTTCCTCCACACAGGAGTAAAATATCCTTAAAAATGTTAACGAATTCCGGTTTTTCCAGTTTGATCAGCGGGAGTTTTTTCTTTGATTAATTGATTTGAATTATTCGAATCAGCAAATTCATTAGAAATTAATTTTAAACTCGACTTTAAATAAGTGACTCAGGTTTTGAAAACAACAAATTTGATTCTTGACTTCAGGTACTAAATTTAAGCTTTATCATCGAAATATAAAAAGTATTTCCTATCAATGCAACGTTATTTTATGATGTTCTTCTTTTTTTTTTAATTCGTTAAGGATTGTGACATTAGTGAGTCTAATTCATAGACCAGTTGTCTGCCGAACAGATCTACTTTACATCATTCATTTGCCTTTTACATTGACACGCTGCTCTCACATGGTTCTGTAACTCACGATTCACGCCCATGATGTTAGAGATTAGGTCTCATCGCTCTTTTAGAAGATACAGTTCTATGACTCAAAAAATACGTCTCACTAAAAATAAACATTTCAAATAAAATTTTACTTATCTGAACACATCTGAAAATCCTAAATAAATAATTTATAAACTTTAGAGTGATAGTAAATAAGGACATGAGAATGGCAACTGGGTAAGGATCAATTTTTCGAAATTCTGTTTTTAGCGATTTTACAGAAATTCTACATCAATCTTAAAATCCATACCCCCCCCCCCCCATTACTACCTCTTACAACTAACTTCCTCGCCGAGTGAGTCACGCTTAGAGAAATATTGCTTAATGATAGAATAATAATTTAGTACACTATTTGAAGTGTGCCAGTATAGAACTAGGTAATTAACAAAATGGGAATTTTCAAGGAAAGTGAAAAACTAGTCTGTAAAATCCAAATCTCTATTTAAAGGTCAAGCAAAAGTCCTCTCTCAAGCTGAAGTATTCCTGAATTGAGGCCAAAAAAGTTTGGTGGAAAATTCGAGTAGGTTCGACTGTTGATTGCAATAAAGGGTGCTGTAGGGGTACCGAAACGCCGTTGAATATTGATATTATGTTCTTTTATTGTGATTTGATAATTTAAAAAAAAACGAAAGAAATAAAAAAAGAGAAAGAAGGGGATTTGGTTGGTTGCCTTCTCATTTTTCTTTCCTCTTTTTTATTTTTTTTCCAGAGATTGTTTTTAAAGCAGATCTTTTTTTTTAATTACAATAGGAGCATTTTATGGTGGTTGTCCAAATTTAGTAGTTTAATTCTTGGTTTTATTTTCAGGAATTCTAAACATTTCTTTAAAGAATTTAATTTTTAGTTAGCTTTGGATAGCGATTAGAAATCGAATTTTCCATTTTTTGCGAAAATAAGAACTTGCTCCTGAAAGAGGGATCCTGAATGAGAATGAAGAAGTTTTGATCCAGAAACATTATCATACCCTGGAAAAATAAAAATTAGTACCATTAGGTTGAAAAAATTATTACTGCGTTAAAATTTTAACTAAGATTTTATTAAATTAAAATAAAGAATTAATGTATATTAATGTATTTTAAAAGAATTTGTTATGCATTAAACCCATTTTCGATCGAAGTTATATACCATACGAATAATAGTTTCGATAAAAATGTTCTGTACTGCACAAAAATGTTCTAACATTTAGTATAAAAATAATTTATTTATTGTATTATATATTTTCGTGAATTTTTAAATTCCGATGAAAATCTTTGTCGCAATTTTGGAATATTAATGAATACATATATTGCACATATTTAACAGGCCCGAAACATTTTTTATTATATATTTTCGTGATTTTATAAGAAAACACACCATTTTTTGAATTTATAAGATGGAGAACTGATTTTGGAGCACTTTTCCCTACTATCTTTAGATGTTTAAAGTCGAGTTCTTGGGTAACACATGCCTTTATAATTTTATCAAAACTTTATATTTGAAAACCTATCGCAGAAGACTGCTTAACCTGTTAAGTTTTATTTTCCCACCTTATCCAGTTGTCATTCTTAAGCTTTAAAATTTTTTTTCTATATTTCCTTCAATGTAAACATTTTTGTATTACAGACATCATACTCCAAAAATCGCAAAAAAATAGAGTATTTCTTCACGAATAAAGAAAACAAAATCAAAAAGATTAAGCATTTCTTCTTTTACGTATAAAAGAAATAACAAATCTGTAAGGAATGATATATTTTTAAATAATTTAAAAAATAATGCTTTCTGTCATCAAATAATTTTTTTAATTGGATATACGCACATGGATCGTTAGATATCTATTTTGAAATAGTTTGAAAATCATTTTTATATGATTAAAATAGTTTTCATAACCAAAAATACTTTCTCTTTTAAAAGTTCCATCGTTAATAATTAAATTGGCACCTAACATGTGTCAGGTTTAGTTTTATGTAAATAATAAATAATCCAGACGCCCTATGAAATTTTAGAATGTCAATACTGTCAGTTGTACTTTGGATTATTTTGGTCTTCGTATCTCGAAAAAAGTCGATATGTTTAAAACGAATGTTTCAGAAGCACTGCGTGTGTCAAAGATAGAAACAATCGTCAAAGATAGAAAAACAGGTTTTTTGTTTATTGCAACTAACCTATGGTACATACTAAAACGTTGAATACATGTAAGAAAAAAAACGATTTTTGTTGTATATCCACTTATTTAAATACATTATCTACATCATTTTGGTATGCACAATACAGTTTTAACATTTCCTGATCCTTCTGAATGTGTTTGATAGAAATAAATTCAGTTGCAAACATAAAAAATATTAAAATATTACTTCCGCCGATTTTTCTTAGGTGTACTCAAACTTTTGGCATTTACTGTATATGTCTGTGGGAAAAAAATGAAAAAATGTAGATCACAAATATCTAGTAAATAACGTGTACATAAAGATTTGTTCAACTGTTTGCTTAGAAAAAAGTGCTATCAAGTACATTTGGTGGCAAAGTGATTATTCATTATTGAATAAACAATTTTAATTAAATGTTATTAGTTACTTTCACTTAAATATATGAAGATAAAATACATTCAATATGTGCAATGCATTATTATTTTATATCTGATCATGATGATTGTCTATAGGAGACAGATTGACGCGTTTTGTTGCAGCGGAGTGAAGGAAGCCGCTTTCGCATACGTGTTTATTAGACAATATTTGATGTATGTTTTACATTTTTTTCCAAAGCATTTTTTCAAATGTAAATCTTTAAAACATATAAGGTATATATTATAGTAAAACTAATAAACATTCAATTAAGTGGCCGAATTAGAAAAGATAAATAAAATGTTTTTACAGTTAAGGTAATAGTTAAAATTAAAAAAAAAAAACATCTTGAGACAACAATTTCTTGTTGAGATATTGAAACTGTTTACAATTTAAACACGTGAATTCAATTCCGGCGCGAATGCCTGGCATGCCACAGCGGTTTCCCCCACTCCGCCTATTCTGCCTATTCTGCCTGCGTCGATCCTTTTCTGTTAATTTAACCGTATATCAGGCACGATTATTGGCAATAAATTGCTAATGCATTTCTCCGTAAATTTAATAAAAATTAGCAGAACTCTTTATCTATATTTGAAACGAATTTGAGCTTTATAAAATGAAAATTCACAGAGTTATTTCGTTTGTTATAAGAAGAAAATTTAATATTTTTTGTAAGCCACTTTTATGCAATTTAATTATAAAAAGTCGCTCTGACGCTTAATGCACTTATATTGTAACTCTTTTATAGTCAAATTAACTATTTAATTGATATCCTATCAGCCAAATCTGTAGAAATTCCATTGAAAATAGTTCGTTTTTAAATAAAAAATTAGTTTTTATGAAAACTAATCATTATTTCGGCCTTAAGTTTTGTACACTTTTTAAAGGTAGTAAGGGACATATTTTCTCTAAATTTGAAACTTGTTGCTTAATAACTGCAATAATAATTGCATATTAATAAAAGGCAACTTAGGACGGCTTTTATTTTTTTCCACTTAAACAAATGAACAATTCTTAATGTACGACACGTCACGACCCATATTTTTCAACTAAACTTTTTTCCTGATAGATATTTAGGTTAGTTGCAACAGACAAAACAGCTGCTTTTGCTATCTTTAACGATTATTTACACACAGAGTGCTTTCGAAAACTCGTTTTCAATTATTCTACATGCTAGCACTACAAGAATTATAAGTCAAATTTCAGGTAGTGTTTTCTGCCTAAAATTAGCCTTTTTTCATAGGGCGCCTAAACTAAAATAGTTTGTTTCGAAATTGATCAAATAAACATTTGTACATTTTTTATTGGTAATATTTTTAAAAAATTGAGGCAGTTCGACAGACCCATAACAATTTTTAATTCAAGTTGCTCAATTTTGAATGTTTTACTTTAAATTATTGAAGTTACAACATTCAATTTTGCAGGTGATCATCGCGGAATATTCAATTTTTTAATTATTCAAACTTTTATATTTCAATTGAAAAGTGTCCACAGTTTAATAATTATTTTTAAAATTACTACATATTTTTTAACTGTTCCAATTTTAGATTGGATAACAACTTCAGCTTCATTAAAAAATCATTGAAAACCGTTTTCAGCACTTTTAACTCGTTGCAATTATATAATTATATATTCAAGTTACGATGTATATTTGTTATTTTATATTTTATTTAGAAATAATTTATTAAAGTACTTCAATATGTCTGTATTTTTAAATAATTTTATTAAATAATTTTCAGCTAATCTTCAAATTATAATTGTAAGACATTCTTTGGTTCTAATACAGAAAAGATTTATTAAAAAAATTCATTATTAAATTAAAATACAGAAATTTCTGTAAGAAACTGTTTGTTTCTAAAAATACCGAAGCAAAATTAAAAACTTTAATGTTTTAGTTAAACAAAAACCAGAATTTTAAAAGGAAAAGTAGGCACGGTGTGCTTGAAGGCTGAAAAAGTTTGACTAAAATGGATATAAAATCTGCTAACGCAGAAAGTTTCTATATTGTTTAGACATTAAAAATCAGTTGAA
>NC_046662.1:77696421-77703099 GCF_010883055.1 Belonocnema kinseyi | reverse complement strand
TTCAACTGATTTTTAATGTCTAAACAATATAGAAACTTTCTGCGTTAGCAGATTTTATATCCATTTTAGTCAAACTTTTTCAGCCTTCAAGCACACCGTGTAGGGTATTAGTGCAAAATTCATATAATTCGATGAAAAATTAAAAGACTTTAATTTTTTATTTAAACACAAACCAGAATTGTAAAAGTAAATGTAGGATATTAGTATAAAATTCGATGCAAAATTAAAAGACTTACATTTTTTATTTAAACAAAAAACAGAATTGTAAAAGGTGCAGGAGGTTAATAGTAAACAACTCATATAATACGATTCGGACTCTACTATCTTGAAGGGACCCAGAGAAAGGAAATAAATTAGTGTCAGTTTTCGAACGACTCCACAATACTCTTATCATGAAAATCTAAAAATCTATTTTCCCAATTGCATTTTATCTGGAAATATCGTTTCCACCACAATCGAAATATGTATTATAAGTTTCTTTGATAATTTTATTACTAAAATAAACAAAAATGTTCATTTCAACGTCCAGAACTACATGTAATCTTGCCGCTTCCGTGGAAAATATTACATAAAAACTGAATTATTCATGATTCCATTTTAGATTGGAATGTCTTGAAATTTCTAAATTGAAAATGCTGGAAATTGAATATTAAATTCAAATATTTAAAAGTGTACATTGGAAAGCGTAACATTTTTAAAGTTGAATAAATGACTAAACAGTGTCGCTTGCTGTCAAGCATCTACCAAGAATAAGAAGGAAATCTTCAACTACAAAATAAATCCTGATGATATCAGTTGTAGATTACGTATAGCATCTCGTGAGCTACTAATTTATCTTTTAATATTAACTATGTAAGATTTATAATGTTTTCTCTCCATTATCTTGAAAGTTCTCGGAATTATCTATAAAATAAGCGAGGATGAAGTCATATTGTCAACTCTTTGAGAGAATTCAAACTATTGCAAGGTAGTACGAATTTCTAAGTTTTCTTACAATTTCAATAAAACCTAATATATTAAACATTTTTCAATGGCCTTGGAAGTATTTTGAAGGTAATACAATATCTGTAAATAAATAAATAAAAAATCGATAAAATCACCAACTTGTGATCATTATTGTGAAGATTTTCACTTGCGTGGTGCAACATGTTTAAGAGTTGAAAATACTGGAAAAATGTTAATAATTGTAATAATTGACCCAATTTCTTCTAACTAGCTTCTTTTATGGAGAATTTTGGAAGCGTTCAACCAGTCTGTTAAGAAAGAGCGTATGTGGCATAACTAGCAGATGATTACAGAAATTTCGTTGAAATTGAATTTTTGTCAGATAAATAAGCGAAGCGCCATCATTGGCGCTCACTCGCACAGTGGTGCAACCAAAAATTTCCGTGGATAAATTGATATTCAGAAACGATTTCAACTTATTCTTTTTTTAATTAAGGGCATGTGATACTTAGAAAATTGTCGATTTTACCAGTTTTAGGTTCCCCCGGCTTTTTTTCTAGAATAATGAATATTTTGTCTTTAAAATTTGGGAAATAATAGCAAACATGATAACGGACGTCCCCACACACTTTTTTTGTGGATTAATTCAAAAAAAGTTTTAATTTAGCAAAATGTGATTAATTTGCATAGCGCTTAGGAAATAATATCGATTTTTTCAGTGTTAGATTCCCCCGGGTTTTTTCCTAGGATAAGAAATATTTTGCCTTCGAAATCTGGGCAATGATAGCACACATGCTAACGGACGTCCCCACACACTTTTTTTTTTTTTATCAAAAAATTGTTGATATTGCTAACAACGTGCGTGTATATTTCGAGGTTATGTGTGCTTCAATTCACCCGAGCGTTACTTCCAAACTACACAATAATTTTGGCCGAAAGCTTTGAACTTACAAATAAACATAGTAACTAATCTTCCGGAACTAACCTTGTTTGCAGGCAATCAAAAAAGTTTATTTCATAAATAATTTACAGATTATCGGAAAGGCAGAGACGAAAACGACATAACCTCAAAATAATGCATATGCATGAAATTTTTGTTTAGTACAATAAATTTTTTTTGTTATTATCCCTCAAAAAAGAGTCTGGGGACATCCATTATGATATTTTATAGCATCTCCGAATTCAGTTTTTAAAATTTTGCATTTTTGTGGGAAAAAATGCTCGGGGAAACTGTAAGTATCACATGCCCTTAAGGCTAAGAAAATTTCGCATAAGTTTGTTGTGGCCAATTAAAAAAAAATATGTTATTCTTTTAAAGGATTGTTTCTTTTTGTAATATAGAATTAGTGCTCTTTTCTTGCCCGCAAAGCGGCAGTTAGGTAGTACTTTCTTGTACCGCGACAAGCGGCACGTAAAGTAACATCAACGAGGAAGAAATGAGTGAGAACCGAAGGGAAAGTGAAAGCAAAGAGCAAGAAAAATTCATTTTCAAACAACGTTAAACTACGCAGTTTATTTTGGACTTACAACGTCGCCCCACGCCTGTGTGTTATATTTTAATTCAACGTCCCACGGCTTACACATTAAATTCTGCATTCCCGTATAAAGTTCAACTTTACTGCCTAGCTACATAATCTACTATTACCGACAATAAAACGTTGGTTCTCAATAAAAACGAGAATTGGAGCTTGCCGGAGAACGCTCAGTGGGCAGGGAAACCCGTAATCTTGACCTAAATTAATAACATTGCGATGCATCGATCAGGCTAAAGGTCCTTACTCGGGAGTTTGTAGGATCGCTGATCATAAATTTTTGGTCAAAATTTAAACTGATGGATGCAAAAAGGCGGCGAAAATTTAGAAAAGTTTACGGTTTGGGCTTAAGTTCGAGATGATTTTTCCATTGCACCTAACACGAAGGATGATCCTTTTAAATAACCCACCTCGACCCTTTAACGTGTCACATTTTTTGTGAATGACCCTAAGTACGTATTTATCGAAAACCGGTACTCTTACAAAAATATTTTTTTTTTCATTTTTCTTATTAAATAAAAAATGAATTAGTTTTTTTATTCTGTCACAACAGACATATGCGGAAAATGAGCATTTTATTAAAAAAGAGGTGAAATGGGTTTAAAAAACGCACTTCAATATCAATTTGTGCATACGAATCGTTCTCGTCGCAATGTGCGAGTGCACGGCACTCGTGGTGCTTCGCGTATTCATCTGACTACAATTCAATTTTAACGGAATTTCTGTGATCAGTGTCATCTGATAGTTATAACGTACACACTTTTACTTAACAGACTGTACTTAAAAGGATACATTTCAACCCTCATATTATTATTGTTATTATTAAATGAAATTTAAAAAATTATCGAAAAACATTAATGGTACCATATGGGTGGAAAATCTAAAAGTTGACAGCATGTCCCTGAAATATTATCAGGGTGGCGATTCGGCGGACGATTTCAAATTCCTGGTTTTTGTTGGTCAAGTTTTTTAATTTTCCTAGTCAACTTAAAGTAAAATTCATATTTTCCGCAATACGCAAAAATGTATTGTCATTCATGACGTTCATTCTAAACATCCTTTAACACAACAGAACAAAACGTTGCAAAATAAATAAAGTTTGGAAAAATATTTCCATCTTCCAATCAAAAATTTTTTTTTAAACAATAGACTTGTTAACTTTCAGATGGAACAATTAATTAATATAAAAAAAACCGATTTTAAACATCATAGTTCAATTTTTAACCAGAGTGATAAATTTTCAAATAAAAATATAAATTTATGCATTAATTTCCTTACAAAAATAATTTTGTTGAAAATTTACAAACGATTTTGATTTTAATATTATAATTCAGATAGAAAAGTTGCACTTATTATTAAAAAGGTTATAGCTGCTTGTATGTTTTTATGTAAGCTAAAAAATACGCAAACTCTGAATTTCTTTACGAAATTCCGTAAAAAAAGTGAGCCTATTCTTTGAAAATGGGCAAACTTTTAATTTGCAAATGACAATTTTTTAAAGAATTAACAAATGTTGGAAATGCGCAAATCATAGCAGAAGAAATTCATCTGAAAGATATTCTTAGTTAATTAAGCAAGAAATTGACCCTATTCGTTGAAAAAATAGCCAAAATCTGAGTTTTTCCAGAAAAGTTGTTTCAATTATTATTACTTCTTATAAATTTACAAAACGACTTAGAAAAATCATCGGAAAAACAATCTTAGTTGATACCGTCAACAAATAGTGTATATTCCTTGAAAAATAGCCAAACTCAATATTTTTATGAACATTTTGAATTAATTGATAGTTATTGTAAATGTGCAAATTGACGTAAGAGAAACATATTGTAAATATAATAATTGTCCCTTTCGTAAAAAATTGAGCCTGTTCCTTTGAAGATAGCCAAACTTAAAATATGTTTCTGAAAATTGTTTAAATTCTTAATAATTACAAGGAAACTCTTCTATAGCGCCGATTTTGGGGCTGACGGTGGGTGAGAACTCACTCATTATCACGCGCTTTGCTTTTGTTTATTCAGGCCTGAGTGCTCGCCTGAGTAACAACCGAAGACCCCGCGCAGCTTCCTGTCACACCTACCTGCGGAGCGGAGTAAATTCTCGGAAGGACTATAGAAAGGATGGCTATTGAAGGGTTTCATTGTATTCTAAATTTGCGAAGTATCGTAGGAAAGACTCATCACAAATACATTCTTATTTGAAACCGTAAACAAATTGTGTTTATATCGTTAAAAATAGCCTAACTCTGACTATGCTTATGAAATATGTTTAAATATTTAATATTTATTGTAAATGTGCAAAGTATCGTAGAAAACAGTTATTAGCAATACATTCTTCGTAATTCCGTAAACAAATTGAGTCTACGCGCTGAAAAATGGACAAACTCTTAATTTGTTGAAATAATGAATAAATCTTTTAAATTTGCATAGCATCATAGAATAAAGTCATCGGATAGACATTCTTAGTTAATTCTGTAAAATAATTGAGCCTGTTCGTTGAAAAATAACCAATCTCTAAATTGGTTTATGAAAATTGTTTAAATTATTAATAATTCTGGAAAATGTACAAATTAACATAGAAAAGTCATCTGAAAGACATTCTTAGTTGACTCCATAGAACAAATCTATTCTTAAAAAAATAGCAAAACTCTGAAATAGTTAATAAAAATGGTTAAACTAATTAATCAATATTGTGAATTTGCAAAATATCGCAGGATAAAGTTATTGGAAAAATCTTCTATATTGATTCCGTAAACAAATTGAGTATATTGGTTGAAAATAGCCAAACTCTTCATTTTTTAATCGAACTTATTTTAAATAATTAATAATTCTTATAAATTTAACAAGCAACATAGAAAAGGGTCATCTGAAAGACAATTTTAGTTGACAACGTAAACAAATTGTGCCTATTCCTTGAAAAATAGCCAAACTCTGAATATTTTTATGACAATTGTTTAAAATTTTAATAATTATTGTAAATATACGAAGAAATCTAGAGGAGTCATTAGAATGACATTCTTAGTTTACTCTGTAAAAAAAATTCTGCCTATTTCGTGGAAAATAGCACAACTCTCAATATATTTATGAAAATTGTTAAAATAATTGATTTGTTTAGAAAAACGGTTAAAATTATTAATATTTCTTGGGAATTTAAAAAGCACCATACAAAAAAAAATGATCAGAAAGATATTCTTAGTTAATTTTCGAAAAAAATGTAGCCGATTCGTTAAAAAATAACGTCTATTCACTGAAAATTACTAAAAGTCTATTCATTGAAAATTTACCAAGCTCTGTATTTGCTTATGAAAATTGTTTAAATAGATGATAATTATTAAATTTGCAAAATATCGCAGGGGATAGTTATCGAAAAGTTATAAATAACCAACCTTTGAATTTGTTTATGAAAATTGTTTAAATAATTGGTAATTATTTCGAATTTACCAAGCACCATAGAAAAGTCATCGGAAAGATATATTCTTAGTTGACTCCGTTTTTTTAACACATTTTTTAAATTTTCTAATCTTCCTTAAATTCCAACAATAATTCATATTTTAATGATTTCTAATAAGAATAGCACAGGATGAATTCATATTTTCAATTGTATAAGATGAATGAAAGAATTGTTGAAACAACTAAAATTGTGATTTTTTTCTTTAAAAATAATTAGCCCATGATGAAATCGTATTTTCAATTGTATAAGATTTTTAAAATTGTTTAAATTTTAAAGAAGTCTGTCTTCGAAAATGTAACTGAAGCAAAAATAAAATTAATTTCTAGATACGAGGGTAGTTCAATAAGTCCTTAGAATGACCAACATATGGCGCGCGAATCGCTCCAAATCATCTGTTTTCAGTCAGTGTTAGCTGAGGCCACAAGGATATCTATAGGTGCAGTTGTTTCAATTCTACATGAAAAATTAAGCATGAAAAAGCTATCGGCAAGATGGGTGCCGCGTTTGCTCTCAGCTGAGAATAAACGCAATAGAGTGGTCGCCTCTGAGGCTCTTTTGGCGCGCATAAGTCGGAATCGTGAGGAATTTTTTCGTCGATTTGTGACTGTGGATGAAACATAGATACATCATTACACTCCTGAGACAAAGGAATAATCCAAACAGTGGATTTCCACAGGCGAACCAGCTCCAAAGAAGTCAAAGACCGTAAAGTCAGCTGGTAAGGTTATGGCTACAGTTTTTTGGGATGCACGTG
>NC_046662.1:77674089-77696321 GCF_010883055.1 Belonocnema kinseyi | reverse complement strand
GTATAGAGCTCCAAGGAGATTATGTTGAAAAATAAAAAAAAAATTACCCAAAAAAAATTGTTTTTATACTTCATTCTAAGGACTTATTGAACTACCCTTGTACTCATAAGATTCCAGAATTCTGCACGATCGCAGTAACTTATCAGTACAAATCGTTACATCGATGGAATAGCTACATTTAAAATAGAGCGATCATTTTTAGCTGAAATAATGAATCTTTAACCAGAATAAAGGAATTTTTGACCAAAATGAACAATTGCCAACCAAGAAGACTAATTTCATCCAAAAAATATGATATTTCACTAAAACATGAAATAATCAAATTTTTAATCAAAAAATAAATGTTCAACCAAAGAGATAACTTTTTAAGTAAAATCATGGAATCTTCAACTGGAATAATAGTTACATTTTCATTTTTAAAAAAATAATAATTTTCAAACAGAAAATATCCAAAGAAAAAACATTTGTTCTAACAAACAGCTTATTTTTCAACCAAAGAAATAAACTCGTAATTGAAACGATGGATCTTCAACAACAAAAAAACAACTAATTTTTATCTTTGCTTATCTTTGAACAAAAGACGTAAATCTTCAACGAAATAGTTGAATTTTTAAATAAAAAATACAAATTTTCATCACGATTGTTGAATTTCGAACCAGAAAAGATCAATTTTCACTGAAAATGGAACAGTTAAATTATCAATTAAAGAAATTAATTTTCAATCAGACTAATTAATTTTTAAATAAAATTATGAATCTTCAACTGGAATTGTATCATTTTATGCTAAAAAAGATGAATTTTCAACCATAGACTAATTTTCGACAAAAAAGATGAATTTTCCACAAAGTACATAAATTTTCAAACAAATGGTTTAATTTTCTAATGCAAAATATCAATTTTCAACCAGAGATTAATTGCAAATTAAAATGATAAATATTTATGAAAAAAAAATTAATTTTTAACAAGAGTTTAACTTTTAACTAATCACAGTGAAGTCTTGCTAATTTTAAATCTCCCAAATTTAAAATCTCGCTAGTATTTAGTCCCCCGTGCACGGTTATTTTGAGTTTCACAGTTCAGGCAACCTCCAACCACAGTCCCTGTACGCTCTCCTCCACGTCAGTGACTGACCAATTAAAAAAAGAGGTCCGAAGAGCGGGAATTTTGAATTGGGTATTTTTGCAAACCCTCATGGGAATGCAGACCACTTTTTCGAGAAAATATTCTAAATGTCAAAGTAGGTCGTCGCTTGTCAAAAATAACTAGCAAACTCGCCCCAGAGACAAAAATTATTAATCTAATAAATTATTTATTATTATTGAAATTATTAATATAATAATCTAATAAATTATTAATCTAATAAAAACTTGAATTTTGCTATGATCAGAAGTAAATTCCCGGTCATTTCCCGGTCAAGCCGCCACCCTGATTATACGCCGCTGTTTAGAAATTTTTTTTTTGTTAAGGCCATGTGACGAGTGGGTTACGTGACCAGATTCCTACCATACCCTCATTTTTTTTATTTCCCAACTTATTTTCACACGAAGCGCCACATCCAGTTTAAAATTTGGAATAATGAGTAAGAAGCACTAAGAAAGGTGGGTCTGGTCCTAAATTTTAATAATTATGAAAAAAGCAAAAAAATTTATTTACAACAAAAAACATTTTTTTTATAATTATAAAAATTTAAACCAGACCCACCATTTTTAGTGCTTCTTGTTTATTATCGCAAATTTTCAACTCGATTTGGCGTTTCGTATGATAATAAGTTAGGAAAGAAAAAAAGTGGCGGTAAGGTAGGAATCTGGTCACGTGACCCACTTATCACATGGCCTTAAAAAACAGGAATTTATGAAGGCTATTTTTTCCCACAACACCCTATGTCCAAATCATATTTAGTTTACTCGGTATCAAAATAAATTCCATTAAATATGACTAAGTGTCACCCGGTAACATAACCCTGGATACCTTTTTTATATTAATGGTGTTAGATGGTGTTATATCTTATAAAAAGCTTAAATTCTAATTGTTAAATACACACATTTTTAGAAATTAATTGCACCTGGCAACACAACTGGTTTTCGTTCATTTGCTGGCTTAAGATTTAAGATTCCACATTTAAATTGTTAAGAAAATATTACAAAAAAAAACATGTAAACCTTACCTGCAAACCACTTGACTACTAGCTTATTCCCACATAAAAAAATATATTTTTCAAATTGAGTATGCGCTCTTAGACGGTAGCGCTGTGGTGACGAACTATGAACTAACGGTTATATACACTACAGAAGCACTACGCATTATGTGAAATTTTTTGATTTTCTTTTTTTAAGATCTGACGAAATAAAACCTGAAACTGTATCTGTAAAAGACGCACGAAATAAATTCGAGACATAATAAAAAGAGTTTAGTTCCATAAACGTAGGCATTTTTAAATTCTTGTAAATTAAATAAGTAAAAATGTTATGAGAAAAATGTATATGATAATTAAAGATGCACTAGACTCTTTTAATCCTTACCCTGTACGCATTTCACGAATCAACATAACTGACACTGAAACAAAATGACCTAAGTCGTTGCATTTTAGTAATGCTTGATCTAATAAGTTTCAAAGAAAATATTACCCGAAAATTGTTCAAATCAGAAAAAATTATTGCATAAATAGACTATTTTTCAAATAAGGAGGTCAAATAATGAACAAAAACAATGAATTGGAGAAAGAGGGTCACGTGTCTTGAATACCCACTGTGTGAATATTTACTCTGCTTGAAATTATTCGAGTTAACACAAACCGACCACCAGTTTTTAAAGTTCACTTTTGAAACACAATTTAAACAATTAAACTTTTTTTACGTGGAGCCAATGACTACTTCCCATAAGAAGTATATAACCGATAGTTCTACAGTCGCCGCCTCACGCGCTGTCAGTCATTTCTACATTTCCATTTGGAAATTGCACAGTCAATAATACATTTTTTTTGTAAACCTTGTCATCCTGTAACACAAAATTTATTTTCATTAACTGAAGTTGAAACAAGAAAAAAATCGATATTCCCATTAATTCGCAACTTAAGCACAATTTTAAATAACCTTAAAGTTACGTGATTTATTAATAATATTGCAACTACGAATAAAAATAAATCTCAATTTACCTGGGTGAAGGTGCTAAAAGCAGATCAATTATTTCGGCATAAAATATATTTTAAATTACTTAAATTATATATTTATCATTCGATTTAAACAATTGAAATTTTTAATATGGGCATACTTTTTCAACTTGCTTATTCAGAGTGGTCATTCGAACTTAAAAATCAAATCCAGACTACTTTCCGGTTCGCTAGTCAAAAATTACAATTTTCATGACTGACTTTTAAGCGTTCACATTACAAATTATTCAGTAATAATTGCTTTATTATATTAATTTTTATAAAGAATTATGCATTTAAAAACTCCAGGATAATATATCTTGTTTTAATTATTGTATAAAAGTGATACCAGACTTCACAGTCCAAAATGCTCTCAAAAAAGGAAAAATAGGGTAATTTTTTTTAAAAAATAGGGGAATAAATTCTAATAAATAGAATCAATATAGATACAATATTGAATACAATATGCAAATCTTCACACTCCTAAGGCTTCACGTCGAAATATATTGCATTTGAAAGAAAATGTGGAATTGACAACCAAAAAAGATTAATTTTCATCAAAAGTACTGTTTTATACGTAAAAAGTCGAATATTTAAACAAATATTTTACTTTTTAACCTGAAAAGAAGAATTTTCACCATGAAAATTACTTTCGAACTAAATAGTTAATTATTTTTAAAAATGTTATTTTTAAACAAAAAGTTGCATTCACAACTAAATAGTTAAATGGTGAGCCAAAAAGGTGATTTCGGAAGATAGTCAAATTTTCAATCAAAACAATTTATTTTCGCCAAACAATTGCGTCAAACGTAAAGGATTAAACTGCAATCAAAAACTGTAGAATTTTAATCAAATAGTCGAATTTTCAACTAAAAGAAGACTTTCCACACAAAAAAATATCAAAAAAGAGGAATATTCAACAAAAAAACTAATTTTCTACAAAAAAAAAGAGTTTTTTAGAAGAGAGCGTTTAAAAAGTCACATTTTCAACAAAATAATTAAATTTTATTGTAATTAGTAAAGTTTCTAACCAAACATGAAGAATTCTGGAAAAACTATAACAGTAAAATTTTCAAATAAAAATAATTAATTGTGAGTGAAAAATGGTTACTTTTTAAGAAATAGGTTGATTTTTCAACAAATTATTTATTTCTGAATTAAATAGTATAATTTTTAACTAAACGAAATGAACGCTAGACCAAAAATATGATTAATTATCAATCAAAAAAGATCAATTTTCAACCGAAAACGGTGATTTCTCAACTATAAGTTGAATATTTTATTCGAAAATACGACTTTTCTGTCCAAAATATGAATTTTCAACAAACCAATTGAACTTTCAAACAAAAAAGACGACTTTCAAACAAAAAAGACGACTTTTTCAACATGATAGTTGAAGTTTCAACAAAGTAATTAAATTTTGAACTAAATTGTAAATTTTTTTGGGATATATTAATTCATTTCTTATTTATGCGAAAACGAAAAAAGGTAAATGTCTTTGAAAATGGGAAAACAGGAATTTTTAAAAAAAAGAGGCGGATAACTCGACAGTTCAAATCAATTTTTTTCCAAAAGCCGCTTTTCAATTTCTTTGCGAAACACTTAGAGTAGCCCTAAATTATAAATTTCTTATGCCAACTGTTATCAATTAATTAAATAAATTAAGATTACCTACGAAATCGATCCATTGATATCCGCTATAAAATTTTTAATATAATTACAGTTTAAAAGGAAAATGAATGCATGAACGAAGCATTACTTTGAAAATCTAAAATATAAAATGATCTTGGATAATTTAACAGAGATGTTTCTTAACACGGAGTACAATGTCAAACATATTTTTTTTCGAAGAGGATGTAAAGTTTATTGCCAAAGTAAAAATAAATTTGAAAAATTCCGGGTTTTCCTGGACACCAGCCACCCACATATTATTATTTTAACACATATTGTGATGAATTTTAATAAAAAAAGGGTTTTATATTGTTCTGAAATACTTTTGACAAAAAATGTTCACTAAATAATTCCAAACTTCTTAATACATAATATACGATACGTGAAGCAGTCTAGGGATAGCGTCAATTAAAGGTTTCACTGACACGCTGGCATTTTCATATGAAGTCGCAACGTTTCATTCAACTAAAGGTTTAGAAACCTTCGAAAGTTCTAGAATTTATAAAATTTAATTTGAAGAATTTCAAATTCCTACATTGCAAGTAAAAATCTGGCATTTTCAACACACTAGAACAATATTCAACAAAATAGTTGAATTTTCAAATCGAAATATCAATTCTCAACCCAGAAGATTAAGTTTCTACCAAAAAAGAGGAAATTTCAACAAAATAGTTGAATTTTTAACAAAATAGTTAAAAAATGGTCAACCAAAGAAGTGAATCTTTAACTAAAGAAATTAACTTTCAACCAAAAATGTAATAGTTCATATTCCGGCAAAAAATGGAAATTTTATGGAAAAATGAAATTTTAATAAAATAGTTGTATCCTCAAACAAAATAGATTAATTTTTAAATCTCTAGATTCGAATGAGTTAAAATTTTCAACAATTTTAATCAGTGAATGAATCCTAGCTATGAATGAGTTATTTTAACTAATAAATTAGTAAGTTTTATTGACATGTCAATGAAGAATAGCTAATTAATTACTTTAATCCAGTCAACAATTGATGTTAGTAAACAAAATTACAGACTCAATTTTATAGAGAACCAAACAGTTGCATTTTTAACTAAAAAAACAAACAAAAGAATGATATCAAAAGAGATGAATTTTAAAACCAAAAAAGCTTTGTTGATCAAGAAAGTACAAAAATTGTCCACCAAATTATGGAATTATCAACAGCAAAAAACGAATTTTTAGCAAAACGGTTGAGTTTTCAACAAAAAAGAATGATATTAACAAAACTGTTAAATTGTCAGCTAAATAATTATAATTAGAATTTTGAATTATTTTTAATACTTTTAAAATAGTAGATTAGAAAGCTGGCAATTTTTCAACATTAAAAAAACTTAATGGCATTGTGATAATATGAAATTAAATATTTATATTCATTTATATTAATATTGAATTATATTAATATTAACATTCAAATAATAATATTAGTATATTAAAATTTAATATACTTATATTTGAAATTTCGAAACGCTCCCAAAGTTTCATTAAACTTTCCAACCCTAACGCAATCAGATTAAAATTCGCTATTAGGTATTTTCACTTCAATCAACAGCTAACTTCACTGCGCAGATTGCTGAGGGGAAAACAATGGACCAAATGCATGGGATTCAGTTCATTTTTGCTCTATTTATCTAATATCTTGCTAGAAGCTAATTTTTTCTATATAAGTTTATTTGAAAAATAGTTTTTATTTTTTAATTACTATTTAAAGCTGATGGTTGAAATAAAAGTACGTAATTCACTCTCATGAAAAGAATTCATAAATCCCGCCAAGTACGTCAACAAGATGGTTGACGAACATGCCTACCGAGTATCAGGGATGGGATGTCAGGCGTCACTCGAGGCAAAGTATCTTTGCTGGAGGCCTCGACGTTTAATACGTATTAGGTATTTTCACTTACTATACTCGTTCAAAAAAACATCGGTTTGTTTTTACTTTAGCAAATAAAAAAAAAGAATCCAATTTATTCATATTTTCCGTAATTTTCAAAATTAAATTATGTACCAACTTAATCTAGTTTATTTGTGAAGAATACAGAAAATTACATTAATTTAAGATTTTGGTCACTTACGTCGCATTTTGCGTTGTGTAGAAAACCATGCATTATGCCGAAGATATATCTTTGATTATAAGTGGAAAATTACAAAATTAGGTATTTCATGTTGTGATGTCAGCTGGAAAGATGTCGACGCCGAGGGCAAAGCAATAATACCAATTGTGTGGAACGAAACTTAATTTCTTTTTTATAGCTTGGAAAAAAATTATTTTCGATAATAAATGTATTTGGCTATTATTTTTATTTTTAAAAGGCTGTTTAATTAAGTAAAGAAATCGTGACCAAATGTTGTATTGTTTTTACTACTTAATAAGGCATTTTAAAAATAAAAAAATGTCCAAATATACTCACAGTGGAAAATAATTTTTTTCTAAACCACTAAAAAAAAGTTTTGCCCCATGCAATTGGCATTATAGTTTTCAAAAAAAAAAAATTGAAATAAGATCTACTTGATATGAACTTTTTGTTTATTAAAACTTTGACACCACTTAAGGAATATTCAAGGAACAAATTGCACCCAATGACTTTTAATTTTGAGCGCCTCAAACCCCTCGTATTAGGTCGGCTAATGCCCCAAAAATGCACAAGATCAGTTTTATGCCACACTCACGCTGAAAATTCTGTAATGTTGCGTTTTTTTGAGGTTGTTAGTTATTTTTGATAAGTCACAAGTACTCAAGTATTTTTAAACTCAATTCCTAATATAATATATATAATACATTATACAGTTGATTAAACAATTTTTCCCCTGTTAATCGTACAAATTTTTTTACTGAAGTTCATAAAACAATTAACGAATTTTAAAAGTAATATTTTTTGTACTATATTTGGCAATTATTTAAACAATTTTTACTTTTTTAAACAATTGTTTCGAAATTCGCGATAATCTATTTTCTGCAAATAATGTAGCAGGATTAAATGATAAAAGTAATATTTTTTTGTGAGACAGTCTACAATTATTTAAACAATTCATATTACTTGCTCCTTTTCATATGAAAGACAGAGAATGATAATAAATTGTTTGAATAATTTCAAGCCTGCCTTCAAAAATAAATATCACTCTTAAAATTAACTAACTGCATCATTAATTTCATAAAATAATAACTTTTTAAGATTCACAGGGGAAAATAATTGTTTAAATAGTTGTAAACTGTCTTCAACAATAAATATCACTCTTAAAATTCATTAACTTCATTATTAATTCCATAAAATAGTTACTTTTCTAAATTTAGAGGGGTAAAAATTATTGAAACAAATGAAAATTGCTTAAATAATTGTAAACTGTATTTTATACGAAATATAACTCTTAGCATTTATTAGCTGCATTACTGATTCCAGAAAGCAGTAACATTTCGAAATTTTACTGAAAGAAAAATTGTTTAAACAAAAGAAAATTGTCTAAATAATTGCCAAATATCATTTTAAAAATGAATAACTCTCAAAATTCTTTAACTTTGTCATTAATGTCAGATTATAATGACATTTTATTATTTACAAGGGAAAAATTGTCCAAACAAGTTGAAATTATTTAAACAATCATCAAATATGTTTAAAAAATATATTCAGCAAAATATATTATTACTGAAATTCATCAACTGAATTATTTCAAAAATACTTTTCACGATTAAAAAACGACACAATATCTTGAAAGAAATAATAATTGTTAAAACAATTAAAAATAAGTTATAAAACACTTTGAAACTTGTCGCTTATCGAATCAAAATAATTCATGCTGAGAAAGTTCCAAGACACTATCTTTATCCTGGATTTTAAATAAAACTGCTATTTTGCAATTTTTTGGGCATTCCCTGGCCTGATACGAGGGACTTGAGGTGTTCAAAATTAAAAGTTATTGGTGGAATTTATTTCGTGAACAATCCTTAAGAATTGACCAAACTTTAATTTACAAAAAATATCAAGTACTTCTTATTTCAACTTTTATTCGTAAACAGAGCTTTACCCATTTAAAATCCCATGTTAAATTCAAAAACCCGGGGATACGGAATGTTAACCAATTTGAATAAAAAAGAACGAAATTTCGCTTTCAAGCTAACAAACTGGGGGTGGTTGGGTGTTGGGCGAGATCGATCACAAAAAATCGATTATTTTACGTGTGTAAACTTCGACCACACTTTAATTTGTCCCTCGGCGTGCAATCGTCTTGGAATTTCCCCACACATCCCTGAAATACCCAATTTCGAGTTTCCTACGAATAATAAATGGTAAATTACATGTAGAAAATCATGCAAATTACGGCAAGTAATATAAGTACCCATCCCTGCCGAGCATGCGACTTACGTAATTAGAGCAACTGAAGTAAACTGAAGTAAACCAAATGAATAACAAATCCAAGAGGGAGCGAATTGAACGCATCCTGCCCAAATAAACATGTTTACATAGGAAAATTAGCTCCCCCATCAATATATTTTCAAGCTATAGCTCAAATAAATCAAGTATCAAAAACAAGATATATTTGTTCAAATATCCTAAATCTCCGAATCTAAACAAGATCACGTCTGTCCTGTCCTTGAAAATCATGCACACGTTGTGTTTGTCAAATCGACAAAGACATCAGAGAAGTGAGACCTACTTAAAATAACAATGACCACAATGGTTGACATTTTTGTCACTACGATGTATCATACCAAGAATGATGAAGTTAGTCTTAATTACTATAAGAACAAAATACACGTGCACTGATTCTTACCTGCTGCTGGATTTGTCTTATTATTTCTGGAATGGACAATGAGAATAATGCCGTGAGTCAATTTTGGTAGGAATCACGAGATGTGGCGCAAATCACTTATGTTGTAGACGTTGATAAAACACTGGAGCTTATTTTATTGACTTGCTCGCGTGGTATTTACTGACACTCGAGGATAAAAGGCGGCCTCTCGAACCTCAGACGATAGAACCCATTAGAACCGACAGCCGAGTGCCTATTTCACTTCGAGATTGAGAGTTCGAGATGCGCCCAATCAATTATTGCCCCATCTGGTGGCCGATAGTTCCAACATATTTGAATTTGAATAATAAAAGGAGAATCGAGGCATTAGAAATGAAATGAAAAGCATCCACTGAATTCTCGTTCTCATTGTGCGTATTTGTGATGGTTGCACAATCGATTGATAAAACGACCTTTTTTATTCAGGTTGCACCTATTGAGGTTGGTTGAATTAGTAAAGGCCTGGTTTTTCAAGAAAAGAAAGAAATATGGTGTTCCTGTTTTCTCTTTTACACTAAATTTGAAATTAAGTAATTGAAATGAATATTCATTACTTATTATTTTTCATATTATATTAATAATTTAGGGATTAAGATTTAATTAGAAATTACGAAAAAAAGGTTCTGTAAATTTGTTACTTTTAATTTATTCATTTATTACCAATGAGTAAATGTGATATAATTTGGAATAGAAGAGTGAAAATAAATAATTCAAAAAATGTGCTTTGATTTTTGTAGCCTAGGCTCTTATTCGTTTTTGTTCTAAATGATACCTATTGTTTTTTATGATAAATATTTTGTTAACGAAGAAGGATAAATTTTCTTATTTTAGTTATAATTCTTTGGACTTGTGGCGCCATCTGTGATTTATACTGAGAATTTTTAGAATGGAAACACCAAAATCTTCAAAACCTTATATACAAATGTGCTTTGAATTAATTTAGAACGACAGAAAAAAAACTATTATTTGTGATTTAAAGTTTTGCAATCCATGAACTATACGCAATTATGCTCTTCCAAATCTATATGGTTAATGGCTCAATTTTTCAAATTTATATTTTTAATATTTGAGTTTTCAATTACACATCAGTTTGTATTAAGGGGGGAGATACCTTTAGAAAGGGTAAAATCAATCAATTTTAATGATTTTTTTTAAAGTTAATAAAATAACTAGATCATTTATTAATTTTAAAATCTTTTTCTTACATTGCTGAAGTATAAAAAAACATGTGACTTTTTTTACAAAATGGCGACCCTGCAGAATATTTCTTCAAGCGTCTGCTTCGAGGCATCGAAAACTGATGCAGCTGTCAAAATTTTTCCATTTATCTGATATAAAAAAGGTTTCTTTTGTTCGATTATGTATGTGTTAAAGGGAAGGATAAACCTATAAAATAATAATAAAAGTTGAAAATTAAAATTTATATCGGCTGTTTAATCGAAGATCCAAATTTTCGACCATTTTTTAAACAGTTTTTACCCCAACAAAATTATTTAATAACCCGATATCTTCAAACTTTTAGGTATATCCTTCGGATAGTACCATAAACAGAAACCCCTGCAAATTTCAGCCTAACCGGTCAATAACTTTTTAAGTTATAGCACGAGCAGTTTTTGAAAAGACAATTTCGAGATAATCACGTTTAAAGATTAGTTACAGTATAACTATTAGTTTCAGTGACCTACCGATCAATCGGCGATTCCGGGTCCACGTAATAAACGTAGTAAACGTAGTAACGTAGTAATCAGCCTTCCCAGAATTTATGGGACAAAAAAATATACAAACCTACTGTGTAAGAAACATTGCTCCGACCCAAGCGCTCCGAATACCTGATTAGTGACGGTATGCGGACTCTGACATTTTTGACAATATCTCCATAAATATTTAATATTTTCCTTTTTCCTTTTCACAGTATATTTTTAACATGTTACACATTCAAAATATAAAAGAAAAAAAATAGATTTTTTGGAAATTCTAAAAGTATCTCCCCCCTTAAAAAGATTTATTTTTTTTATATTTTATATTTTATTTGTCTTCAGATTTTTGGCGATCGATTGCCTGCAATTTGTTATTTTTCAGGAAATAAACACTCTATTTTTTCTAGTTGCTCAATATTAGCAGTACATACCCCGGGCATACTCCAAATTTCTTCGTTCTCCGGAAATAGAAATTCCATATTTTTTTGTTTGAATCGGGAAAAATTGGCTTTCGAAAAATAGACACAGGAAATACTTGATATTAACTGTTTCTAAATTAAAGTTTTGTCACCCCTCAAGTAATATTGAAAGAATGAATTTCATCCAAAAAATGCAAAATAGCTGTTCTATGTAAAATTCATGTTATAAACGGTTATTATTATTTGTTTATGCAATATTTTTGTCAAGTAAACCGTTTAAAGTTATTACTTTTGGGGATAAATGATAGATTTGATGAATATGAAGAGTACTTTTTGAACTATGCAACGTAATGTGTTACAAAGTTCTATCAAATTTAAAGGCCTCGGTGACGTCATCTCTATTAAAAGGCAGCTTATGAAAAGTGTAAAATAGTTCTATAAAATCTAAAATTCTAGCTAAAATGCAGTCTATATCGAACAAGTCTCGAAACTATAGAGAAAAGTTCTATAAAATTATAACCGAATTTCGCCGAAAAAAACTATTCTTTTGTATTATTATATTATTAATATTATACTATAATATTTTTCTCATGTTAAAATAGACGATTATTCACTATTACCAACTCACTACATTGTTTATAATCGCACGCTATGAAAATTTTTATTCGCCGCAAGGTTCGAACCTTATAAAGTTTCTGCATTCCCAATAACTAATTCCTAACGCCTAAAGCCTCTCCGCTAACCTAGCTGGAAGTATTACAAAAAAAATTCTTAAACTCTCCTGAGTAAAAATTCTTTGACTTGAGTTCGACTTAGTTATGTCTTGAGTTTGTCTCCAAGGCATCGATGTATGGCTGCGTCTCAAAACTGAGTCGAGAGATAGACCTTCGTCTTAGTTTTGTGGCCACGACAGGTAAAACGGCGTTTACTTGTCTTAAGTCGAGCCTTGTCTTGACTAAGACGACGTTTACTTGACTCAAGACGAGCCTCGTCTTGGCTGAGATTATCGAACCTTTTTTGGCCCATAAATGAGATTGAAATTGATTAATGAAAAATTTGTAATTATTAAATAAGTTATTTTTAATTTAAGAATTTAGAATCGGTGGGTCTGAAGGAGTATAACCCTTAAAAAATTTCTTCAAAAAATAAAAATTGTAACTTTCTAGAAATATCTCCTAAGCCGTTAGAAATACGTAAAAACAAACAACATTTTCGGTATAATCGTCAAACAAGTATAAAACAAATAGTTATTAATAGTTAATATAAATAGTAAATAATTGATTTAATATATATAGTATAAAAATATACAAGATTGATCAACCATTAACAAAGATTAACTCTTATGACTGTTATTAACTCTTATCACTTATGAAGTGAAATTTTGTTGCTGTCGTCTGCTACGGCGTCCTTAGCAGCAATAGGGAAAAGGCAGAGTATGAGTCAGTTCGAGCTATAAATCGGGACTCTAGATTTAAAACAATCACAGGGAAAATTAAAAATTTGCTGCAGGTAAGACCTGCAACTGTTAATGATTAAACATATTTCGGCGAAAGTTTCATTGAGGTTAGGAAAATAATTCTGAACTGATCGACTGCGTCGCGCTGAAGTGAGCAAGTTTCAGTAAAACATGTAGAATCTACGACAGAAAACACAAAAAAATATGTGCTTACTGACATATTTCCTCCGAAATAAATCTCATTTTGGAAAACGAATTAGAACTTACTTAATACAATTTAGCAAAATCGCAAAATTTAACTGACGGATGGAAATCCCCATTTCTTATGTTATAGATTGCACAATTATGCGGTATATAATGTAAAAACTTGCAATGTACGATATCACGATTTAGCGCTATTATAATGCGATAATAACGATATATAGCGCAGGAATTACGATATATTTTGCAATTTGTGCGATATAGTTTTCTCAGTGTAAAAATGTAGATTTTGAATTTTTTTGTAAACTATGAAAAATATCGCAAAAGAACAAGAGGCGTTTTTCAAATAACTTTTTCAGACGTGCAAACTTTTATCTTAACATTTTTTCCTATCTATCATTAATTCCAAGAAAAGATAGAAAATTCGATTGTAACAAAAAAGAATTCTCCTGGCTACAAAAGTTATTGAGCAAGCATCAAACTTATAAGATATCTTCATTATAAAAGTACAAGTTCAAAAAAATATTGACAACAAATTTAAAGTTGGTTTTTTGAGAAAATCGTTTTTAATTTTTTCAGAAAAACCGCTGTCATTTTGTTAATTTTGAACCTTTTTTCAATTTTCCGGTAGATTTTGAAAGAAAACGATGAGCGATATTAGAATCCAGGACGAAATAAGGAATATCTCAGTTAGACCGAAAGTGATAGAGTTTAAAGTAAAATATTATGATTTTTTGAAAAACAATGCAGAAAAATCAAATACGTATAACTTTTTAGAAAAAATTCTGTTTGAAAAACAGAAAAATAATGATCGCCTTATTTCCTTTAAATAACAACATATTTCGCTTTCGTGAGATTCTGCGATTGGATGTCCCTGTATGATTTGAAATGGATTCGGTCCCTCTGAATACTTTGTACGCTTGAAGGTGTTTTATAAAGAAGCAGTCGTGAAGCTTTTTAACAACAAGTTTATGAAAACAATAATTTTTCAGATACTTACACGTACTCCTTTTTCAATTTGCTTCAGTATTATTATTAATATTTTTCACTAATAAACTTCGTACTAAAACCGTTAAACATTAAACAAATGCTTTGGCCGGGGCGAGGAACGCGGGGAATTTCACTACCAGCGCACAGTAGGGACTTTAGAGCTACATTTTATAGAACTGAGGTCTATAGACCTTATACTGAAGTACTTCACAAACACTCGATACCTCGAATCGAATTTTTATGAAATTTTTCTTCATGTTTTCAAGACTTTTGCTGTAAATTTAACAGAATCAAGGTCCTTATAATTATGTGATCACAAACTCTCAATACCTCAAATGTGATTTCTACGAAAGTTTTCAACATTTTTTCGTGAATCTCTCCATATATTTTATTAACATTTGCAAATCGGAGTTCAATATGAAGTTTACAGAACTCTTGTAGAGTTATTCCACATTTGTTTTACATTAAATCCTGAAAGTTATACAAAATCTCTGACATTTGTTCAAGATACGCTGTTATCCCCGACTATAGAAATAATTCAGGAAAGATTAATGCACTTTTTCCGTGTGGGGAAAAAATACAGTTTTTTCGAATCTTTTACAATATGTCGCTTAATTTTAATCAGTATTTTCTTTTATCAACGAAATCGACCTAAAGAAATAATTAACCATACTGAAAATGAATAAAACGGTATAAAAAATGATTTTTATTTAAAAACTTAGAGTATAAGTTCTGAAATAAAAAATAATCATAAGTGACAGTGTGCGAGATTTGAAAATAACTTGAATTTTTCCACCTTCCCTATGAAAAGGCGCTTTTGAATGACTATAAATTGTTTAAGTAATTGCAAAATTTCTTAAAGAAAACAATACTCTTCTGAACATTTGTTAATTGTTTCATTAATTCTAAAAAATAATAACATTTTAAAATTCAAGGGAAAAAATTGTTTCTACAAATAAAAATTATTTACATAATTGTCAAATATTTAAAAAATAAATATTAGTCTCAAAATTCGTTACTTGTATCATTAATTGCAAACAATAATAAGAGTTTAAAATTCACAGGGAGAAAATTGTCTAAACAAATAAAAATTCTTTAAATGATTACCAAATATGTTAAACACGAAATATTATTATTGAGATTCAGCAGTTGTATCATTTATCCCAAAAAGAAGAACTTTTCAATATTTACAGGAAAAAAATTTAAACAAATAATAATTGCTTAAACAATTTAAAGTTAGTTATTAAATACTATGAACTTGTCATTTATCGTTAAAAATAATTCATATTGATAAAGTTCCAACAAATACCGTCTTCAGCATGAATTTGACATAAAACTGCTATTTTGCATTTTTGTGCATTTTGCAGGTACAATCCAAAAGGATGGGAAAAGTCAACATTAAAAGTTATTGAACATGAACATTCCTGATACAATTCCTTGAAAATTTCGAAAACCAATCTTTTCCCGATTAAAAAGAAAACGGATTTTCTATTTGCGGAAAGCGAACTAATGGGGGGGGGGGGTATATTTTGAACCTGTCATACCATATTATAAATTTTTAACAATTTTTAAGTGATTTTAAATATTTTAGGGTATTAAAAAATCACAAAACATTTTTAAAAGCTTTAAAAGATTACCCGGGATTGCAACAAGTTTTTATAGATTTTAAACTTTTCAGGGTTTTTAAAAGATTATAAGGAATATGAAATGTTTTAGGGTATTTAGAAAGATTTCAAGGAACTTTCCAGGATTTTAATGATTTAAAGGAATTTGGAAAAATGTTCATACGGTTGTAAAGAATTTCCTAGAGTTTTGAAACGTATGGCACAATTTCATAAAACCTATATCAGTTTTTAAGATCTTTTAAGAGATTTCAACGGATTTTATAAGATTTCCGAGGATTTCAATGATCTTAGGAAATTTTAAAAACTCGCAAGGTATTTTAAGACATTTTTCAGGATTTTAAGAAATATCAGATTTCAGATGTGACCTTAGTCACATTATTAATGCGCATTTGTTACTTTTGATCTCTTGGGCGTTTTGCCACTTTTTTGTCAATTACAAATCTATACATTTAAATGTAAAATTGTTCTTTCTGCATTATAAAATATTTTATATTAAAGATTACAATTTTGGTCTATAAATATTATTGACCAAGGAAAATGAAAATGTAGCCAGGGAAAAGTACGAGAAAAATAAGCGAATTTTAAAAATTAAGTTTTCCGGCCACCCTGATTTGGCAATTCAAATTATAGAAATTTAAAAAATTCTATTATCCAAAAAATGATGTTGCATTTTTTGTATACGTAAAAGTGTGTATGTACAGAAAAACTTTTGCTTAAGGGTGTTGGTTAAACCCAATTTTGATTTTTTTTAAATGTTATGGCACGGACTCAATATATATTTTTACATTCTTACCCGTGCAGAAATTGCCCAACTTATTCCCGATTTCCGATCTGGGCCCGATCAGATTTTCCACATGTGGTCGCAAGGGGGCAGATGATGTGGCTCGTGTCAGAACCACGTCGGGTCAGGTTAGGTTAGACAAGATTATGTCAAGTTTTCTGTTATCGTCGTGATATTGTTTTTCTCTCATCAAACTTAAAATGCCAAAACAAAAAAGTTGATTGCGATTTGAGAATCACAGAATTGTTGGTGAGATTTCTTATATCCGGAATGAAGGCAAAGGTAAGCTTTTATTCGTTAGAAATAACATCACTATTCTTTTTTAGCTACTGAATATTTCCAGCAATGCTTTAGAGAAATCGTCGTTATTCTGAGCGCATTTAGGGTAAAGGGGGGCAGCGCCAACCAGTGGGGCAAAGGCGATTTTCCCTATAGCATGGCTATTATTTAACAATTTTAGTTCTACTTTGCATCAAATAAATCTATTTCATCAAAGAGATTTTGTTACTTACTAAAATCTTAAAAATTGACGTTGCAAGAGAAAAATTATACAGAAAACAGTTTTTACCACGAAAAAATGGAAGTTTCGCTGACAGAAATATAAAGTTTTCAACTCTATTGACAATACTTACCGTATAAAAATGTGATATTTTAACAGATAAAATAATATCACACAATCTAATTATCATAATTAGACGTAATTCAAGTCCAAAATATAATATATCTTATAAATAAGTGAGGCTTGGCCAGGGGGGCAGGCACGACGAAAATACTATTGACAAAATGCTTAGGTGAAACACGTGTCACAAGTTTCTTCGATATTATTATTACACCATTAAGCCATTTCCCTTTCGGGGTAGGCGTGACTCAATCGGTAGTGGAAAGGAGTAGTGTGTGGAAGGGATAGAGATTTTTCAGATTTATCCAGAATTCTCGTGCTATTTAAGTAAATAACTCGTTCGTTCCGCAACACTGCTCCGACCCAGGTCGCTGATCAATTTCTCTAGCAATCACCCCAAGCGAAGAACCTCACGAAGTCGTTATGATTGACACTCTTTTTATTAACTATTTGCCGCCATTCTTTCTTGTCCTTGCATACTTCCCCAGCTTCTTTTATGTCCATGCAATTTTTCATGCAGGCTCTCGTGTTTCTGTGACTTATTATGTCCCTTCTAAATAGGGTCTCATTCACACATTCTAACTATTCTTTCCGCGGTCTACCTCTGGGCACGCTGCCATTTACTTTACCTTGATACACTTGTTTCGTTAGTCGTTCATTTGACATTCTCTCAACATGTCGGAACCATCTTAACCGATTTCTTTCCCATGTGTCTACTAGCGTCTCTTCTGCACCACATTCTTTTAGAATTATCTTGTTACTTACTTTGTCCATCAGGGTTTTCCCGCATATTATGCGCATGAATCTCTTATCAATTGCGTTAATTTTACTCTTATCTTTTTCTTAATAAGTTTATGTCTCGCTACCGTATAGTACAGTCGGTACAAATATAGAGTTATGTATTGCCATTTTAGATTTATTTGATATATTTTTAATTCTGATAAGGGGAACTGCTCTACCAATAACCTTCTTACATTTATTTATTCGTCTATCTAATTCCTCATCTATCTTCCCGTCCCTAGTAAATAAGCTACCAAGGTATACAAACTTATCAACTTGTTCAATTCTCTCATCATTTAATAAAATATTGCATAGTGTTTTCTGACTCTTTCCTCGATAAATGATCGGCAATGTAGAACAGCCACTTATTTTGTGGGCTACATGGAAGAAAATATTCATGAACATAGGAAACAAGGGACTAGACATGCCATTGCGGGGGTGATGCAATGAGGGGGATGTCCGCCACCTTTTGATGTCCCGCGACAAACATGGCAGCGCCCACATTTTTATATTTTCATGCACAGTTTGTCGGCAAAAATGTTCGTGCGCATAATCAAATGGCACATCGTAGGTGGTGGCTCTCCCCACACATGGAATTCTCCCCCTCCCGCGGATTCAACCCCGCTCGCCCAAGTTAGGATAGCATGCTTAGTCCCGTGTTTCCTATGTCCATGATTAAATGTTATTATTATCAATCCAGTCGGTATGCAGTTTTCTTGTATTGTTACAGTAGAAACATTGCGAAAATTCTGTTTCCAGCAAAATCTCAACGAATAAGAGGTTATAATACAGCTATCTCTATTTTTATTCAAAATAACTTATTCTTCTTGTTGGACATCTTTACAGGTCATTTTTCCAGTACATAAAATACCACAGAAGCAAACCATATTTTCTTATCTTTAAATGTTTCGATTTTCATAAAAAGCTGCAGACGGCTTTGCCCTCAGGTGAGGGGCAAAGCCGATGAAATACAGCATGTTAGAAATAATTAAATTACCAAATCATTGTTTTTTCGATGTAATCAATACTTATAGAAATATAATATAATGTAGAACTCGAAATGAGAAAAAACTGGATCAATTCAACATCTTATTAACTTTAAAAAAAACATTTATAGTTAACTGGTTGACGCTGCCCACCCCCTTACCCTACTATTTAAGTAAATAAAAAAATGTTTTCCAGCTTTTTAGAATTTTATATTTTGTTACTGATATTGTGAAAATAGAGATTACCTTATAGATTAAATGCTTTTTATATTTTCTCGAACATAATCCCACTTTTCAAATTCGACTCCACGTGCACCATGTGCATTAGTCAAACAAAAATGATTCCAAATGAATATTAAGAAGATTTTAAAATGTTTCTAATTAAAGTTTATTTGTGTGTTTGTGTGTAATAGATCTAAATTTGAACATTCTTTGTCAAAGCATAATAGTTTTCTTGGAAATGCAAACTCTCATCGAAGTCAAGCACTATACAAACAGATAATGTAATTCAGAATAATGAAAATGAGATATAATGTTTAAAGATATATAATGTAGAATATTGCAAAATTGAAGTATTGTGAAATTCAAAGTTGAAAAAAATTAATATAATAACTTTTGACATTTTGCTAATTATAGTAATAAAAAATTAAAGGGGCCATCTCCCGGCCAGATTGGACCCCCACTTTGAATGCCCAGATCTGGGCCCTGTCGGTTAGGGCGTTTAATTTATGGTCTGGCGCTAGACTGATTACCCTGTCGGTCCCACATTTTCCCGATCGGGGCCCGATTGGCGCCCCACAAAAATATCTGCACGGGTATTTATGAGAGTGTAATGAAATCGTCCAAATTTTCGATCTCTGGTTTTTAACGGATCTTTAGGTTTCAGCACTTACTTCGCCACGCTAACTTTTGAAGGATTTATCCAATCAAGTCAGCCTTTGATACACTTCTTAAGGTTCCCAAATTGAAGGTTAAGTTCGTTAACCAGATATTTCCAACCAAAATAAAAAAATTGAGACAAAAGTTCCAAAAGTTGGATCATTTTCAAAAATATGCAATTTTGGTTTTTGAAGAGATCCATAAGTTTAAAGCGTTGTCTTTAGTAGATTTTAACAAGATTTACAAATTATCTTGATGCCGTTTTTCAATTGGACACAAGTCATCGAGCGCGGAGCGCGAGTTTCATAATGGGAATTTAATCGTCAACTTGGAGCGGCGTGCAGCGGGCATATTTTTTCCGAAGGATTTGCGAATGTTGAAAAATAAAAAAATTCATTTAGGAAATGATTATTTTCACGACAAATATGAATTTTGCGAAAAATAGAAATCAGCGGGTAGCAGACGACAGCATTTGAACGGTCAGAATCGTTTGCAAATTTATTTTTTTACTCACAATTCTGACATATCAGATGAATTCTCGAGATATAGCAAATTTTTAAAGGGACACGTCATCATCATCAAGACGTGACCCTTTGAAAACCTGGTGTATTCCGAGAATGCTTCTATTATGTCAGAATTGTGAGTATAAAAATAAATTTGCAAACTATTCTAATGGTGCAAATGCTATCGTATGCTATCCGCTGATTTCTATCTTTCGCAAAATTCATATTTGTCGCAAAAATAATCATTTGACAAGTTTCCTTTCTTTCGTTCGCAAATCCTTCGGAAAAAATATATATTGAGTCAGTGCCGTACCTACACACAAATAATGCATTGTTTAGTGAATTTTATAAAGGAAATCATCAAAATTTATCAACTAATTTTAAATTTTGAGACAATTATCAATAAGTTCCCAATTAAAAAGACAAATATAAAAAAAATCATGCTTCCATCGACAGATGCGAGAATAATAAATTTCTTTATTAAATTTTTTTTTAATATAAAATTGATCAACTGATTATGAATTTCGCTGAAATCATCAAGAAGTTCTCAATTAAAAAGACTGACATAGAAAAAAAACTAATTTTTCCGTCCACAGATGCACGAATAATGCATTTCTTTGTTAAATTTGTTTTGAAAAATCATAAAATTTATCAACTCATCATGAATGTTGCTGAATTTATTATGAAGATCTCAATTAAAAGTCTGACTTCGAAAAAAAAAGAATTCTTCCGTCGACAAATGCCCCAATAATTCATTTGTTTAAAAAAATCATAAGATTAATCAACAAATCATAAATTTTGCTAAAATCATAATAAATTTCCTAATTTAAAAAAATTGACATCGAAACAAAATTAAATTTTCTTTCGAAAAATGCCTGATTACTGTATTTGTTCATTATATTTGTTTATAATATAAACAATTATAATCTTAAGAGAACATTTTTTAAATATAATATTGTTTCATTTAAGTTTCTTGCAATATAACTTGAAAAAACTTGAAAAATCGTAGACAAAATTTTTTCAACGAATAATTTGTCAATAAAATTTTTTTTCTTGTCTAATATTGGAATATATTTAACTAATGTTACTCTATGTAACTTAGGCAATTTCAACCAATTTTTCTGTTATTGGCGAGCACCGGGAACGTCGAATAGAAAAATTGGCCTTTTTTTCATCATATTTGTTTATTAAAAAAAAAAAAATGAAAACCTAACTCAAAAATCAGGCTCGATAACTCTCTTAGAAATTTTATCAGCTTCTTTTGAAATTTTTTGGATCCAAATCAGTCAATATATGTCGACTGTACGTTAGTTTGAACCAAAAAAGTCATTATTTTCCCACTATGTGACGCCACTCCACGGATATAGATGAGGGGAACTGGGGGGATGTTCACTCAGGCGTGGCAAAACATAGAGAGAAAGAGGACAGGTACAAAATAGTTAAGTGACCCTGGATTGTATTTCATCGTCAGTTCCAAAACCGGTACACACATCAGGTGTCACTGTATTTTTAAACAAAAAAAGCACGGAATAAATAATAATCAACAAAATTAATTCTTAGATCTTTTATTTTCGTTTTATTTAGTTGATAAAAAAGAGATATTTCGGGTTTCACTCGTGTAAAAAACTACTACGAATTGTTTGCCGACGTTTCGTGAACATTGCAGTTCACATCTTCAGGGCTGAC
>NC_046662.1:77650133-77673989 GCF_010883055.1 Belonocnema kinseyi | reverse complement strand
GGCGCTCTGGCCAATCACAGGCATCGTAGAAAGTATACCTAAGAACATCATAACCTGATTCCTCAGTTTCAGGTCAGCCCTGAAGATGTGAACTGCAATGTTTACGAAACGTCGGCAAACAATTCGTAGTAGTTTTTTACACGAGTGAAACCCGAAATATCTCTTTTTTATCAAAATGAATCATCGTGAAAGCATAAAATCTATTTTATTTAGTTATTTTATTTTATTGATTTTTCTCCGCTGCCTCGTTACTTTCTATAAAAAATATTGCAATAATAAATATTAAATAGTTCCGTATATTAATTATTATTATTATTCATTAATAAGGAGATGGTTTTTGAAATCAATTTAAAAATAATGACGAATTTTGAAATCTGTTATTTAACAATAATAATTAATAATCTTTGATGGAAATAATGTTTATTTGAAATAAAATTTCTGATAAAAATATCTGTAAATCGGCTGTTATAGTGTTTTGGAACCAAGCGTGTAAGAATGGTGTGAGGATTTGGCCGATCGCCGACCATACTACCGCGTAATCCGATTCGAGGACACTGCGAGGCGGCTCTACTAGAACGACACATCTGTCAAAGAATGACACAGGTGTCCTAAGAGAGCGTTCACGTATTATGTAACATTAAAAAGGGGGAGGGTTTCGGGCTTCGTTACGGTCTGTTATGTGGGGAGGGGGTATTTTTACACGATTACGTAATATTTTTAATTTATGAATTTCCTTCACCGTCAACTTAATATATCAAAATTTCGGAAAAAAATTGTAATTCATCATAAAATGTATTTCTTAATATATAATTTCTTAATATATACAAACGTTATTTAGAGAAGAGCAAATTTAAATTTAAGTGATTGTTTAATAATATCAAAGAATTCTGTTCTTAATATTTCATTTTTAGGCAAACTGAATTTTTCATGGTGTCAAGAGAATGAAAAAAAGTTCATGGGGAATGATTGTTTTATAATTAATTCGAAGAGAAAACTTAAAAAAGATCATAACATTTGTTTAATTATTTCTTAAAATGTTTAAAAAGTGTGTCAAAGATTTTGAAGCAAAATTTTACAATTTTGTCTTATTACATAATTTAAGAAAAATTAAGGAAGATAACTCTTTTTATGTCTTCTCGTGCACTTTTGTTGCACAATTTTTTAAAAGTTTATATTGATTTAAAAAACGTACTTTGAAATTCAAGTAAATTTAAGAGATATTCGAAAATTTGGAAATAATTCAAAAATAATAAAAACTTGTAAAAATTTTTAAAGTGTTTTTTAAGGTTCTGCGAAAATGAAATTTTTTTGTAGGTTCCTAGAAAAAATTGAAATAATGTTTAAAGATTTGAAGGTTTTTAAGGTCTGACAAGATTAGAAAAAAAGATTTTTCTCAGTATACGTCTAAAAAATTTTAATGATTTTTTATTTTGAAAAATGAAATTCAAGAGAAAATTTTAAAAGATTTTGATACATGTCAATAGATTTCATAACATTTCCAGAAAGTTTAATTTGGTAACATTAAAAAATTTAATCGAGTAAATTTAAGAACTATTTAGTAGAATTGAAGAAATTCAAAAAGAATTTGAAACCTTAGAAGATTTTTAGAAGTGTAGATGTTTAAAGATTTCAAAAATAAACTTTAGGAACTTTAAAAGAATTTCGAAAGGTTTCAAGAGAATAAACAACCTTTCTTAAAATGCTTGGAAAATTTCAGAAGATTACAAGGCAATGTTTTCCATTTTTAATGATTTTTCTAAATTTCGAGAAAAATTCGAGTTAGTTTCTTGATTTCTTCCAATCTTCGAAAAGTCATAAATATCTATTGAAAAGTGAAAAATTTTACCAACATTTTGTACAATCTTATAAAACAAAAAAATTTCTTAAAATCGTCTATAATCTTTTTTCACGCATCTGAAATTTTCAACCACTTAAAAAAATTTTTTTAAAGAATCTTATAAAAATTATATTTATATAAATTGAAAAATAAACTGAGAATACTTATGATCTTGTTCTCAATTCTCAGAATTTAATTTAACCTCGAATTGAAGTGTTCATAAACTTTAAAAAAATAAATAGTGATTTGAAATCTTTTTTTTATATTGTTAATAATATTCTCTTTCATTCTTTGTGGTGTTGACAAAAAAGTTTTAATTATTAAACTTCAAGTAGTATTTATATTAGGTAACTTCAATATTTGTATGACTACAAAAATGTTAAGAAAGAATATACTGTGACATCAAAATATTGTTTTATTAATTTATTTATAGATAATATTTCATTTGGAAATTTTTTTTTTATTTAGAATACGACTATTATGTTTTTAAATTTATTTAAAAAATGTCACGTAACGGTAGTGTGAGGGGGGGGGGGGGGGGGGGGGGGGGGGGGGGGTGGTCAAAAATAAAGGTTTGGGTCTGTTACATGAAGGAGGAGAGGGTGGTTATAAAAGGTTGAAAATAATGTTACGTAATATGTGCATTTCCACTAAAAGAGATGAATTTTCAAAAAAAATTTTTAACGAACTCTAATGACATATTTCTAAAATTCAAAGAAATTTCTACAAATTAAACAAAGTGCCTGAAAATCTTTCTTTTTTTTTAAGTCTTTCAAAATCTTTTCGACATTTTTTTAAATCATTCAAAATTAATTTGTATCAATATAAAATTATTTAAATATTAAAAGCATTATGTGAAATTTAAAAAAAGTTAAAAAACTAAAAAGCATATATCTTCAAGTAAGTAATTAAATTCAATATTTAAAAAACATTGAAAATGAAGGTTGGCAGTACAGAAGAATAAATAACAACAAAATCGGAATTTTTCAGGAAAGCGAAAAAAACATTCTGTGAAATCTAATTCATCATTTTAAGATAAAACTCAAGTCTGATTCAGAGCGGAGGTTGCTAAATTGAACGCGTACAAGTTTGATTAGAAAAAGTTTTCCTGTTTTGTCGAAGTAAATATGGAAGTTGACAATCTAAAAGTTACGTTGGGGCAGGCATGTCTGCAGATTCTGATAAAAAATGTAATCTTCTGTTCAAATAAAAAATAAAAACAAACTCCCGAGATATCGAGTTTTTAAAGAAGAACGAAAAGGAGAATTTAAACAAATATTTTTATCATAATTTGTATTGGAGTTTTAAAGACTTTTTATGATATTCTCCCATTTTCGAAAAAGCTTAGTTATCTCGTTCTATATTTCCACCGTTCAAAGATACTTTTATAATTATTATTAAGAACTTCTTTCATGAAAATGATGAAACATAAATTCTGGGCAGTATTTTTTTACATTTACATTTAATAAAAAAGTCAATAAAATAATCATGTGCAATATTTGATAAACATTATTAACATAATCTAATGAATTTATAATCTAAATGCGATCCAATCTAAATAATAACCTTAATAATAACCATAATAACAACCATCAACTGGGGTAAGCGGATATTTATAAAGAAGCATCGGACATCTTAAATTTTTACATTACATTTAGAAATCATCCTAATTACATTTTTGAATTTAAAAAATTAAAAAAGTCAGAAAATTTTAAAAATGATAAAATTTTTTAAAAATATATCCATATGTTTTAATTGCGATTTTTAGTAGATTTCAACAAGATTGACAAATTATCTTGTCGTAACGTTGCTAATTTTTGAAGAATTTGATCAATTAAATCGGCGTAGGATTCACATTTTGAGGGTCCAAAAATAAATATCAATATCATTAACCAGATTAACTAAACCAAAATATAAAAATTTCGAACTATAGGCAATGGGAATGTGTCCACCGAAGAGATGAATATTTTTTTCAATTACAAAAACAAGAGTTGTAAGAAGCCAAATAGATTAATAGAACAAAATTAATGTAATTTCATCAGGAAGGCAATCATTACACCCTCCATTAAATGTCTCATGGATACGTATAGAACTTCTATTAGAATCTAATTGTTCCTAATGGTTTCTATTGGTAGTGCCACTTTAAAAAAAATGTCTACATAGAAAATCTACAAGTATCTATATGGATTTCCTGGTGGTGTATTCTATATGGATTATCTATTAGAGTTTGAGATGGTTTCTGAATAAAATTGTAAGAGCGTCCCTTTTATTATAAGTATTTATGTGGATATCCATACAGGATTTTCCTCCTGGCACACTAAGTCCAGAAGCATCTACATGGATTTATATGTATTTATTTATATGTATGTATGAAGATTTGAAGTGGTTTCTATATGGATATACAAATAGGATTTTTTTAACATTGTGCAAATTGCCTACTTCTATATGAATTTATATATACTGTCCTAACATGTAACCTATATAAAATTGCAAATCGGATTTGAAGTGCTTTCTGTATGGATTTTATAGGTGGCACTTTTCTGACGGCGCGCTAAATACCTACTTCAATATGGATCTATATAAATCCTTCTAATACGTACTCTATGCGTGGCACTGCAAAAATAACTTTGACGTGGTTTCTATGTGGATTGGCAAATGGGATCTTTTAACAGCGTTTAAATTTCCCACCTCTATACGGTTTTATATGTATTCTCCTGACATGTAATCTATATGAAATTGCAAATAGGATTTGAAGTGGTGTCTGTATGAAATTTATAAGTGGGACTATTCTGGCGACGTGCTAATTACCTAACCCTATATGAAAATATATGGATCCTCTCAAGACGTATTCTATAAGGAACTGCAAAAATAACGTTGACGTTGTTTCTATGTGGACGTGCTAATACAAGTTTTTTAACAGCGTGTAATTTATATGAAATTGCAAACAGGATTTAAAGTGATTTTTATATTGGTTTTATAAGAAGGGCTTTTCTAATGACGCGCTAATAACGCTACTTATATATGGATCTATATGGAACCTCTCAAGACGTATTCTATATGGAACTGCAAAAATAATTTATTTTTTCCTAAAAAATCAATTGTAAAAAAACTTTTAAACATATTAAAAAAGATTTCACAGATTGTGAAAGAAGAATCAAGAAGATCAAAAGGACATTATTCAGTCAGAACATTTCAAAAGTGTCGCGCAACGGAACAGCGTCATGATTAAGTATTTGAAGTTGTGACATTATCGTCAATATGCCTGCAAGCTGAGGACCAAGCAATAATACCAATGCAACGAGTAAAACTGAAGTTTTTTAATTACTTGGAAAAAATGATTTTTTACAGTAAGTGCATTTTTATATTATTTTTTATTTTTCAGAATCTGTTCAATTAAATACCAAACTTGTAAAAATCTATCGATTTTATTATGAAATTAAGTATCTTTTGAAAAATAAAAATAATATCTGAATACACTTATCGTGAAAAATCATTTTTGTCCGACCCCCCTTGAAAACGAGCCATTGCATGCACGTGAAGCAGGCGTAATGTGGCCACTTCCAGCCCAGTGGCCTTCTCACATGCACACTTCGCTGCCGGGCCAACATGAAACTTTACGCCCCCTACATAAAAAACTTGACGCCCGCTATACATGCACTGAACCACGCAAGTAGAATGCCCGGCAGAAGTGTTAATATCATATGATGTAAATTGAAGTGCTTTTATTAAGCCCTTTCATCATAAAATATTTACAAAAGGGAAAGGAGAAAAGAAGGAAATAGTAAAGTGGAAAAGGGAAAAGGGGAAAAGAAAACAGTAAAAGGAGAAATGGGAAAATGAGTGAAGGGAACGGGGAAAGGTTAAAAAGGTTAAAAGGGAAAGGGAATAGTGAAAAGGAAAAGGGAAAAAGAAAATGAGAAGCGGGACAGGGTGAAAATGGAAAGGAAAAGGGGAAAGAGAAGAATAGGAAAAAGAAGAAGGGTTAAGAGAACCCCTTTCTCATTTCCCCCATTGCTTTTTCCCCCTTTCCCAACCCTCTTCACCGTTTTTCTTCCCCTTTCCACTTTCCACCTTTAACCCTTTCCTTTCCCCATTCCTTTTTACCGTTCCCGCTTTCCCTTTCCACAATTTCCCCTTTCCCCCTATCTTCATTCCTCCGTTCCTTCATCCTTTTTCCTATTCTCAACGTTCCCCTGTTTTTTTCCATTTTCCTATTTCCGTATAGAAACCACCTGAGTGGCAATGCCACATTAAAACAGAACGACCCAGAAGTCTATGAAAATAAATGTGGCATTCACTGAAACGAAGTAAAGATACAAGCAGAAGCATATAAACCACCTCAGTTGCTGTCTGTAATTCCATATAGAACGATACAGACCTGGAAGTATATGATAATCATTCTGGCACTTACCGAAACGAAGTAAAGATACCAACAGAAGCATATAAAAACTACCTCAGTGACTGTTGATAATTCCATGTACAGCCATATAGACCCAGAAGTCTATGAGGATCAATGAGGACCTTGATAAAAGGCAATAATTGGCGTATTGAGTTTTCTTCTATATGGCTCTATAAGTTCTTTATGGGGGACAGTACCTATTGACGATAAAAATGTGGAAAAGTTGCCTTTTTTCTAAAAATAGGCGACAAACTAAGTATTACATTTTATTCGCATATCTAATAATATACATTTATTTTTGGTACACTTTTTATGACAGCGATACCACAGATACGCCAAATTCCACCTGCATCATTTCGAATCAGGCTTGCGGTCTATGCATAAGTAAGAGAATCGCGTTGACGGACGAGATGTTCGTTTTCAAATGAAATGATATGATACGTATTTTGGTGGATTGATACAATTTTGGTAACAAATTTATGAGTATTTCAACTCTTAAACCTAATGACATAGATTAATATAAAAATTTAGTTATATTTTAAACCAACTAAGTCCAGTTTTAAATGTAATTTATGGTAAGTTTTTGCTTGAAAATTGTTTTTCTATTATTGATCACCTAGGTAGGGTGAACAATGTCACGAAATTCTCTATCATTTTTATTCATACTTATTACAGTCCTGATGAGGCTATGAGTTCCTTGGTGAAATGCATAGACATTTAAAAAAGTAAGGAGCCTTATTTTTACCCAACCTTATAAATTTGCGAGAAAAAAAGCCAAAAAACGATAGCTTCACATTAATATAAGAAGATGTCTAACATTTGCCTTAAAGTGCGCTATTATTTAAGCTAGTATAAGTGGAGCATTCCATTTTATATGAGCGTACTGCCCAAAACACATTTCTCTACTATAGGAAGATTTCTGCTAAAAAAATTTGTATTTTTTACAATGTTTAAAAGTAGAATTATTGCAAATTTTCTGAACAAGTAGGCAAACGTGTAAAATTTCAAAAAGATATCGACTTACAAACTGAGTACACATTTATATAAATATAAAATCGTGAATTTGGACAAATGTAAATTAAGTAACATTAAAATATACATCCTTACAGATGAATGAATGAATTCTGCTCGAGATTTTCTGATTGCACGAATAGTGTAAATTACATAACATTCTCCTTCAATATTCATTCTTTCTAGTGAAAAACTCAAACCCAAGTATAACCCAGAGCCAGTAATTCCATCGCTATAAATACATAATTCGTTATGCAAAATTATAATAAGATAATGCAATATAAAATGAGGATTTTAATTTGAAATCTTACTAGTCGGTTGTCAACACTGGAGCTTCCACTCTCTGATATTTTCTAAGAGTTTCCCATACATCAACGAAAGTTTACGGGTCTGGCAGTTCATCATTTGTTTCTAATTTCTATTCTAAATAAGAAATTACTGTATTTGACTGCTGCCTCGTTACTTTCTATAAAAAATGTGGTAACGCTAATATTACATTGTTCCATTTTTTCATTATTTGAACTTGATAAGGAGATGTATCACATTTTTAACTAATTAGCTAGAAATTAATGTAAAAAATCGTAATATTAAAAAAAATGCTCACTGGAACTTGTGTATCTGGTTGCTAAAGCATAATGATAATTTGAACCTCCAGTTCTGTAATCATTCTCCAAAAATCGGAATGAGTTGATGGCAAAAGAATTTGAGTTGCTAAGTATTGATTTTTTTGTCTAGCTCCATCAACATAAACAGCTGAAAGGTAATCACTATCCTCGGCTGTAACTGGATACCTTTTCAGGGAGGCTTAATTGTTAGTTCTGACACAAATAATTGTGGAAAATTTAATTTGGTTTGAAAGCACTTTTAATAAGGAAACACCTTATGTTCACGGTTTAAAATTTTTGGAGTTCTACCACACATCTACCAGAATTCTACAATACAAGCGTAAGGTAAAATTGCAACTATGGTATTGAAATGACGAAATTGCAATACATGTATTGTAAGTATTGTAAATCGTGGAGTCTTCGTCCATCATTCCAATACGTGTATTAGAGCATTTGTAAGACAAAAATTGTGCACAAGGAAATTACCAACAGCCAAAATTACTTAAAATTGTGAGACAACGACCCGGATGCACTGGGTCAAGCACCAAGTAGTTTAATACGTATTCTACGAGAACTCTAAAAAATTTTTAGTTTGGTGAATAATGAGAACAGTTCCAAATGGTTAGTCTACGACCCGGGTGCACCAAGTCGCTCCGCAGGTATTTTAGCACGTATCCTACGAGAACTTTGTCAAAATTTAGATGGTTTCAACAGCCAAAATTACTAAAAATTGTGAGTCGACGATCCGGGTACATCAGATCGAGCACCAGGTAGTACAATACATATTCTGCACCCAGATCGTCGACTCACAATTTTTAGTAATTTTAGCTGTTGAAACAATCTAAATTTTAAAAAAGTTCTCGTAGAATACGTACTAAAGTACCTGGGGCGCGTTCTGGTGAACCAGAATCGTCGAATAACCATTTGAAATTGTTTTCATTATTCGAAAAATTTAAATTTTTAAAAAGTTCTCGTAGAATACGTATTATACTACCTGGTGCTCGATCTGGTGCACCCGGATCGTCAACTCACAATTTTCAGTAATTTTAGCTGTTGAAACAATATAAATTTTAAAAAAGTTCTTGTAGAATACGTACTAAGCTACCTGGGGCGCGACCTGGTGGACCCGGATCGTCGAATCACCATTTGGAATTGTTTTCATTATTGACGAAATTAAATTTTTTTTTTAAGTTCTCGTAGAAAACGTTTTAAACTACCTTGTGTTCGACCTGGAGCACCCGGATCGTCGACACACAATTTTTAGTAATTTAGGCTGTTAAAACAATCTAAAGTTTGAAAAAGCTCTCGTAGAATACGCGCTAAGATACATGGGGCGCGATCTGGTGCACTCGAGTCGTCCACTGACCATTTGGAATTATTTTCATTATTGACAAAATTAAATTTTTTTTAAATTTCTCGTAGAATACGTATGATATACCTGGTGCTCGAGCTGGTGCATCTGGATCGTCGGCTCACAATTTTTAGTAATTTTTGCTGTTTGAATATAAATTTTGAAAAAATTCTCGTAGAATAACTGCTAAGCTACCTAGTGCGCGACTAGATTCACCCGGATCGTCGATTCACTGATGGTAGTTATTTTTGCAATTGGCACAATTTAAATTCTTAAAAAGTTCTCATAGAATATGTGCTACTTTATCTGGTGCGCGAACCGGTGCACCCGGGTAGCGAACTTACCATTTGTTCTAATTTTTCTCTTCAACAGGCATCGAGATATCCAGCTACTGCAATTGTATTATAAAATTCCAAGATATGTAAGGAGGCATACCAATGCCAGAATTTGGAAACTACAACATTGTGTATTGCAGCATTACCTTACGTTTCGGAAATAAGCTTCCAATACATGTAGTGGAAATTTCCAACAATAATTTTTAACAGTGTTGGGATAACGATGTCAGTCGTGTGCGATAAGAAATAATATAATTACTTGTTTTCAAAGAACTTGAACTTTGAGCAAGTAAAACTTTTGAATTTTAATATTAAAAAATTTTACCGACAAAATAATAACAAAACATGTGCCGAACAAGTTAAATTAACTTAATGTAAAAGAAGCAGCACATCACGAACGTTCATCATCTTTAATATCCAGAAAAGTTCTTCATACATTCATCTCTTGCAAAAAGATTATGACAATGAGTAGGTTCTTTGACAATAACGTATATTGTATTATTCAAAGTATATAATTAAAAATTTTCTTAAGACCTATTTAAATATTGGAGTTATTATCATGAGGTTTCGTTTGAATTTCGTGGTATATCAACTAACTGCTAACTAATTACGTTTATAGATACTTTTTATTACATTTTTTAATTTTTAATTTTTTCATGCTTTTCAATCCTTTGTAATAATTAGATCGTACCTTATTCCAAACCTTCTTAAATTTATTAAAATTTTGGGGCTTTCAAACCATGGGATTTTAATTTTTTTTACCACCCATATTTCTATTCATTGTCCTTTGTAGTAAATCTTCATCATTTTTAATATTTTAAAAAAGCTTCCAGTTATTAATATTTGTAAAAATTAGTTCGTAATACAGTTTTTTGTAATAATACTGATTTTCTTACGTCTTTTTGTCATTTTTCAAGTGTGACTATTAGTTGATCCATCTCTGTAATCCATCTCTGCACTCAAATTATTTTACGCAATTATATTATTTCTCGCGCCTAAATTATCTTGTACCTCGGAATCATTTTGCGAATCTCTATTTTTGGAAATATTCCCCAATTGATTTTTTTCAGTCTCAGCATTCTCTGGCGCAGGATTAATTAGATCGCGTGTATTATTAACTTTTACATTCTCATTTTCATGTTCTGATTCTGTATCAGAAAGATCCGAACATTGTTAAAAAAAATACGCTCTTTATCCATTTCTTCTAGCATGGATTGAGAAAATTTAATTTTCCTACTACTTTTAAAAAATTTCTTTTTTACGGGCATTTTTATCTTCCCCTCTTTTGATGAAATTTGACCGTTACAATTTAATGTGTTTTTAAAAGAAAAAATTTAATTTTAAAACGTATTTATTTCAGCGGTTATTTCTATTTAGTATTTATTTTAAATCCGCTGCATTTAAATTACAAAATGAGTAAGTTATTATGAAATTTATTTCATTCATAGTAAATTAAGCATTTATCCTATTCTTAATTTTGTTTAAATTATCATATCATTCTTAATTCAAATGAGTTTACTCGAGTACAATGGGTCACCTGTGCGTCTAGACGTTCGAGCGATTTATGGCTTTGCATTATTATCCCGGAACCAAATGCGCCGGACGGACAATAGCTTCTACGCAAACACTCTACTTTCGTTTCCTCGAGTGTCCCACCTGGCAGGTATCAGTTGTAACATTATCATAATTTATAACCGGGGATTGATTTTGTATACTAATATTTCTAATTTAATTATCACTCAGTTGCCTGATTTTTATGAAAAGATCTTGAATTTACTAAAAATTAGATTAATTTTTATTAACAGTAGTGTTACAACCCAAACTTATCTGAATGATATTAATTATCACAGATTAATCCGTTCAATTTGCATTTACTTTGTCCTGATCAGCATGTTATAGCCAAAAACATAGATTGATTCCAATCGTGGTACGACATTAAAAACAGCTCTAACCATTTTAGAAATAAATTTGGTTATAACACAATTAATATTTGAATTCAATAACGAGAAAATCGAAGTATTGTGGATTTACGCAAGGGAGTGATGGTTGCATATTTTGAAATGATTGAAATTAATTTAGAAAACCCCTCTTTGGTAATAAAAGACAAATTTGATTCTCCTTCAATATTAAATTGAAAACTAAAACTTACATTGCACAACGAAGTCTTTATCACGAGATAAATTTCGAAGTTGTTACGAGGAAAATTAATTGCGCTTAAAACATAGAGATGCAAGTATGCACAATGAGGTCTTCATTGAAAGATAAAGTGCAAAAACGTTACAAAAACTTTAGGCCCTAATACAAAAAATAATCCCAAAACTTACGGCTAACTATCCGAATTCTAACAAATCTAGGTAGCTTTGCAGAAACAAATTTAAATTCAAACAGAAGAATCCAATGGAAAGTGGGGACCCTTGACTGACGCTAAGTCTATTCAAAATTTTGTCTTCAATGACATTGTGCTACATAAAACAGTACCGATAAAGTACACGACGTTTGAGTTCGGAAACCACTAGAAAAAAGTTGTTACATCACCAAACGACCTTTCTGGCTGTTCGGACAGGCCGGATATGAAAATGGCAGCCGAGTTCCACGTCGAAAAAATGTGCCTGAAAACCCGATAAGGCACACGGGTGAAACTTTTTTCAGATGTTTGTAAAGATCTCATGTAAGAGCGTCGTAATAGTGCCAGAAATCTAGCCGGTCGGAAAACCTTCGAAAAAATTCAAAAAATGTCGACGTAGATTTCCAATTATATTTATTCGCAGTCGTTGCATTCAAAAACTGTTTTTTACGCTATAATAAATAATGATATTTCAGTGAGTTTTCAGCGTGTCAAGGTGATTTTTTTTAATTTGGGGTAGGACAAAAAGATATTTTGAATGGAGTCATAAAAAACAGCTTTTGAATGCAACGACTGCGAATAAATATAATTCGACATCCACGTCGACATTGTTTGAATTTTTCCAAAGGTTTTCCGACCAGCTACATTTCTGGCACTATAATATCGATCTTAGTTGAGGTCTCTAAAAGCATATTACAAATTTTCGCGCGTGCACCACATCGGTTTTTTCATATAAGTTTTCCGACACTTTTAATCGCTTCTGGCGAGGGTTTACCGACCGGCTACATTTCTGGCACTGCTTCACCGCTCTTATTTAAAGTCTCTAAAAGCCTATAAAAAACTTTTCGCGCGTGTACCGCATCGGGTTTTTCATTTGAATTTTCCGACACTTTTAAACGCTTCTGGCGGAGGTTTTGTTAAAAATCGGAAATTATCTTTGATTCATGTAAAGTTTATCTGGTAAGGTTAGTTTTTGTTTCGGTGAATTTTTCACCTGGAATCGATGTAAGCCTTATCTTTAATTTTTTCTGTGATCACTTGTTCACTACTTGAACCCTCGCGAGATCACAAAAAAAGAAATGCAATATGATAGCGTATTAAACTTAAATTATTCCGTTATAGATTGTACAATTATGCGGTATATAATGTAAAAGCTTGCAATATACCATATCACGATTTTGCGTTATTATAATGCGATGATTACGATATATAGCGCAGGAATTACGGTATATATTGTAATTCATGCGATATAGTTTTCTCAGTGTAATTATGAAAAAAGAACGGGCTATCTCAGGATGCTAAAATGGAAACATCAAGATAAATTCCAGATATCAAATTTAGAAAAACAACTGGCCTAATATTAAATTTCGAATAGACTATAAGAAATAAGTATTCTCATCTCTTGTGATTGAAGCAAAATAAGTTATGTAAGCCAAAATGTTTTCGCAATAATATGGAAAACAGACTATTCTAGAACAAAGTGTATCCGATTTTGTTTGATGGAGAATTTGACATGGTTTTTCTGAACACGAACACTATTTTCAAGAAAGAATTCTTATAAAATTTATAATATTTAAAAATTCAATAAAATTAACATTCTGCTTTTTAACTTACATGAGATTCATTTTTGTTTTCAATTATGAAACTCGTATTACTAATATCGTGAATTTTAAAACTTGATGCTGTCGTAAAATTTTTCCATTCTCCCTCTATGTAAACGGCTGCTCCTAGGACTACAACTCCTTTAAATTTGGGAGAAATTCCTGCTGTCAAATTACTTTTACTAGCATCTAATGTTTGTAAATTAGCAAAATGGCAATAATTAAATTCAGGAATCTTATGAGCCTTATCCTGTAAAATAAAATTGATTTTAAATATAAAATTAGTTATTAATCAACAGTTACGAAAAACTATTTAGTTTATAAATATAATATAAATCATATTGACCTGAATATAAAAACGAAATTGTTCTTTCACTTTTCTGTATTCTTCTAGGATTGGAAAAGATACTTTAACAAATCATTCGTTTACATATTCAATCTCTGGTGGAGATGGTGCATCAATATCTGTAAACAATAAGGCATAGATAAGAGTAAACTTTTAGATTTAAACAAGCAAGCATAAATTATACACCAATTTTACAGAGTGGTTCCGCATAATATTTGTCTGTCCTAGTAAAGATACATACTGCAATACTGAAGATCTTGGCACAATGACCACAAGTTTGACTGCAATGAAAACCATAACTTACGTAGCCACTTTCTACAAAAATTAATTTAAATTTAAAAAGATGCATATGTTGCTTTTCAGAAATAAAATTATACAATGTTCTCACGGCTACTGCAGTATTCTCCATTAAATATCTGGGAGCACGTACATATTAAATTATTTATCAATAACAGCTATTCCAGAACTGTTGTAATTTTTATCCACCAAATCTCGGCAAGTCATTGCACAATATTGTCCAATTTTTCCTTCAGGACCTAATGTAACGTAAAAAATAATAAATTTAAATAAATAAACCTAATTGGTGATACAATTTTATAAAAGTGTATTGCAAGAAACTCACTAAAGTGTGTTTTTGTCTTATTTTCTCAAATAGAACTGGCAATAGTGGTACCACTGTAAGATAATCCTTGACATTTTGGCCAATCATTCATCCCGTATTGACAAGGTGTCATTTTAGCAAGTTATAATAAATATGAAAAATATAAACACAAATTCAAATATCATAATCGCAGAGAAATTGCTATAAAAGAATGTACTTCTCGAAGTAAACTCACCTGCTGGAAGACATTTTCGAATACTAGCAAAAGACCAAAGTTGTTTGAAACTAGGGCTCTCAAGCTTGAATTAATTTTCAACTGAACTTTTGTCACGTTATAAGAAATTTTCACGTTCCATTAGAAATGTTGACAAATTGGAAATTTGTGAAAAAATGTTGTCAATTTTAATTCGGTAATATTCAAAATGGATTTTTTAACAATGTCTGCTCAAGGGATCATCGTTTTGCACTCATCACACAAACCAATCGTCCTGTTAATACAAACGTTTTTTGACTATCAAAAACTGGATTCACCGCAGTTCAAAATTTTCTTTTTGTTTATTAATAATTATCTAAAAAAAATTTTTATTAGTATTTTTCTCTTCGTAAAGTAAAATAAAGAAAGTTGAAACTTCTTACATACGTGAAATCAGAGAAGTATAGGTTTTAATTTTAGTCTTATAAAATAAATATTAATTATATGTTTTGTCTTATGTCCATTAGCTTTGTCTTCCATGATGAATGTGTGATCCTGACTGGAACCATTGATGAACTTGTCTTTAATAAAAATATCCCTGATCTTGTTTTTCAAATTCCATTATAAAATGAACGTTCTCCATTTTGTTGAAGACACTTGATTGTGCTGGAGTAAGCCAAAATAAATATAAAGTAAAATGACTGCAAATGTGAAATCGTTTCGATTTCAAGGGTGAGAAAAATTCTAAACTGAGACCCTTTTTATGTGCAATTTTGACATTGGATGCTGTATTATGTTGGTTTAGGAACCCCAGTTAGATAATATCGAATTGTAGATTTTTTGTTACCTCATCCATTGATAATAATGGCGAAACATGATTCTTTTTTTTTTTGATTCCGCACTAATTGACCGATTACATTTTATCAAAATGAATCATCATGAAAGCATTAAATCTGTTATTAGGTTGTAACATTGCTCAGAGGAACACAATTTTCTTCAAAAACCCACGGATATCGTCCAGAACTTTTGGGTTTGATGACTAATGGAATCGTTATTATAACTAAAAATTGAATGGTACTAAATCTTTCCTGAAATCGGGATTTTGAAATATTTTTTAAACCTAATCAGCGTGACTGCCATCAAAACAAATTACATATTCAATATACTTTTTTACCCTTAAAATTACCATATATGAAGAAAATAAATGTTTTTAGTTGAGTATAGTTTCTCGCATAATTGATCATTGTAATAGATGAAATATTAATACAAGAATGTGGAACAATGCTCTAAAGGGCCGTTATAACAATTAAAAAGTCGATACAACAGGCTATAAGATGCTCAAGATTATTAAAGTCAGAGCTTTAACGTCTGGCTGACCAGTTGACTAAACGGATCCATAACGAAGAAGTGACCTTGACCTCCTTGAAATCATTACGTCATCGTTATCATGTTGAACGCCGACGTCGACGTTGACGTCATTAATGTCCGTTCTCGAGGATCAGAAATCCATTGGCGTAGAACATTTTTGTAGAGCTATTTTAAAAAACAAATATTTTAATAAATAAAAAAGTTACGACATTTTATGGACCATAGTATAGTATTGCAGATTAAAATTGATCTTAATTGCAATATACTCAATTACGAGTACTGCATTGCATAAAGCATGCTTTATTATCAATGAGAGAATGCAGAAAACACTTTCTGGAGGAATAAAACAAATGAAAAGAAGTTTCATTAAAAAAAAATACTTGTTTGAAAATTTGGTTTCTTGAGTATTGCAAAAAGCTTTGTAAAGTTGTTATTCGGAATAGAAATACGCCCTTGGAGAAAGTACAACCCTCAGTAGTGGAAACTCCCTTAATGGTTAGGCAACATCGAAGAACTCGCGTGCCAGCCATCACCAATTCTTATCTTGACCGTCGGGCGGCGAAACTTTAAGTATGCAGTTTTCCTCTCATCTCGGCTCTCTAAAATTGCCTTTTCAAATTACACGATACTGGAGGAATTCCTCGGAACTTTTCGTAGACTTTTATTGCATTTTTGAATATTGATTAGTTTCTATTCCAAACGTAAAACAAAATCTTGTTAAAGTTAGTAGACGCGTCTGGTTAAAAAATTTCTAGATATTTTAATCAGAGATTATAATTAATATGACTAGAAAATTGTATTTAACTAGCTATAGTTGATTTTTTCTCATAAAAACTATTCTGGTAAAAGAAGTATCGCGATTGTTCAAACAAATTTTCAGTTATGTAAGTATGATTACTTCTAGTGAACCGTGAATTTATCTGTGTTATAAGAAAAAGGTTAACGTTATCAGTCTACACACCAGAGATAGAGGGGTATTTCCAAACTCCGCATATGTTTTTTGGGTATCTGAAATGTATTTTCCAGAATATTAAAATTACAGAGAATAAATACAAAAAGTCAATTTTCGAGAATATTGGTACTGACCAAGTGATGTACGTGCAGATTATATAAAATCCCGAAGAAAGTAGTCTTAACGAAGAGTTTGAGAAACAAAATAAATGAAAAATATTCTGATTAGCCTTGAGTGCCTTATATCTGACGCTATTTATTAATGGATAGAGAGACGAAATATTAGCGAAGCGGAAGATGTTTGCTACTTGCTACACTCCTTTCTCGGCAACTTTTGTGAGATTATTTTCTTTGTGGTACAGTGAGCCCTCCACGTAATTTCAGAGGGCATTGGGAAGAGGCCATGAAGGTAGAAATGTATCCAACTTTGAAAAATCCAAAACGTATGATTACCAGAATATAAAGTTGAGCTTACCAGAACATCTGGTTAAGTTTACCAGAATGTATGGTTAGATTGCCCAGAAAGTTGTATTTCTAAACTTCCAGAAAGCTGTCTAGTAAAGATTTCTGGGTAATCTTGCCAGAAATTCTAATTGAATTTTAACTAACCAGAAAATTTTCAACCAGAATCTCCTGGTACTCTTAACCAGAATTTGTATTAAAAACATATTGCACATTCTATTCTCGTTGAACCAACCAACATTCTGGTTGGTTCAACAAGAATTATTTTTGTGTGGTCATTTAGGTTTTGAATAATATACGTATGCTGGTTTGTCCAAGATTATCTTATTGCAAAGTGAAGTAAATGAGTTAAAAAAAATTATACATGAAACCTAATCCAGACTCGTTATACAATTCAAAACTTCATCCTTGGCAAAGAATAAGCTATTTCCCAATCATTCTCTATTCAAATATTGATCGCTCAATCCATTATTTACTTCCATTTGAAGGATGAGTATAGAAACTAAATTTGTATTAATGCATTTGTTTTTAAGAAACCTAGTTTATGCGATCAATTTGTCTTTAATCAATATATACTTCCTTATAATTCTCAGAAATAATCCATTTTTTTAAAGTAGTTGATTCGTAGTCAATTATGATGAAAGACAATTTCCTTTGCGACTAAACCATTAATAAATCACTCTTAAAATAAATTTAGAACATTTTTAAATTAATGTAAAATGATTAATAATCCGACAGAGTATTGTGAGAGGGATATAGGAAATTAAGTCTAGCATTTTTCGTTGAGACTTGAAGCTAATTTGTAGTTTACTAATTCAGAGCATTAGTAAACTGAAGACAGCTGCCATCAATCCAATCCAAATTGGTAGGTGGATCGCAGTAGAGCCACCTGTAAAGGTTAACAAGGTATTGTTAACATGATAACATGAATAATACAGTGATTAAAGTGTGCTCCCATAAGAATGCATTTTGTCTAAGCACGCTAAGTTCAACGAAGCTTAAGATCACAAGATAATCAAAGTCACTCTTTGTCACGGTTACATTTACCGAGAATACAGAATAATGATCGAGAGTCACGCAGCTTAAAAAGTAAGCTGATCCATAGATGGTAACCCCTTCAATAAAATATTTTGATTTCATCTTTTAAATTTACAATATTTCAACATATAAAAATTTCTAAAATTTAAGTTGAATCATTATTTAGAAAAAAGATGTACATAATCAGAGAGTCCATGAGTGAAGGAAAACTTGGAAGTCAGGAGAAATTGATGCAATTGTGTTGATCAGGTTAAGTCAGAGATAATCCAGGGATTTGGAAACAAATCAAATAATTTTCAGAAGCAATAATTTAAAATTTTTTAAATTTTACTTTGAAACTGTTGCCTCCTTCTGGCGACGTGTATTTTTAGTTAACATTTTTATTAATTTGTTGCTAATTCAACAATTTTGTTAAATAGTTTTTTTTGTGGCAAATTTAACTGTGTGTTTGAAAATTCATCTTTTCAGTTTAAAAATCAACCTCTTAAGGTAGAAATTTAATCTTTTTTAATAAAACGGTTGAAAATGATATTCTTTGGAAGAAAATGAATCTTCTTGGTTGAAAATTGTTTTTTTTTTTAGTTGAGAATTCATCTTTGTAGTTTTTAAATTTAATATATTTTATTTTAATATGCTACTGTTTGGCTGCAACAAAATTAAAATCTGTTTAATGAGGATTTAACTATTTTTTATGAAAGTTCGACTTTTTTAAATGAATTCAACTATTTTTTATTTAAAATCCAAATATTTTTTGGTTGATATACTGTTAAATTATTCTTTCGAGAATTCATATTTTTGATTGAAAGTTCAATTACTTGTTTAAGGGCTAATATTCTTGGTTAAAACTTTATTTATTTACGACTTTATTGAACTATTGAACTAGTTTGTTGAAATTTTTTTTTTCTGCGTTTAATATAAATTCCTTTAAAACAAATCTTTTCTGGTACAAAATTAATATACCCGTTACAAAATTCGTATTCTTGGTTGAGAATTCATCTTCGTAGGTTTAAAATTAAACTATTTTGTAATAAATAATTTTGTTATGATAGAAATTTAACTTTTTAGTTGATAATTGAACTATTTTGTCTAAAAATCGTTTTTTAAGTAGTTGTAAATTAACTTGAATGATTTTCGTTGAGCATTTATCTTTTTGTGGAAAATTCAACATTTAGGGTTGAAAATGTACCTTTAAGGGTGGAAAATTCAAATATTTTGTTGAAAAATCCAAGTATTTTGTTAACAAGTTGTCTTTTTTGGTCTAGAATTCAATTGTTCTGTTAAACATGTCTATTTGGACAAAAATCCTTTATCAAGGAAAATCAAAAATTTATTAGGGAAAAATTCGACAAGAGTCAGAGGATTTTGAAAATAAAGTTTTGCGGCCAGCCTGCTAATAATTTAGAAAAATGCATATATACTCATTTTATCAAATTACTTACTTCTTGCGCAGAAGGTCGCATTCAGTTTCTTGTAATCCCAACCACAGGAACATATTCCCTTTCTGCAATTGACTCTATCAATATAATTGTTCAGGTAACACTCACTCTCATTTTCGCAACTTTGGCCAAGATCTGAAAAATGTATAAAATTACTAAAACTAAAATGTATTTTATTTACTGATATGCCAATTCCCATTGTTCTCACATTTCTTCTGGAAGCAGTTAGCGTTATTGTAAAAATAACCTTCTGCACAGATACAAATCCCAGAAGTTGAATTTTGTCCTACATCTTCTTGAAGAGAAATTGGTGAGCAAATGCCATTATTTAAGGAAAAATTGCACTGAACATCGTGTTCGCATTTATTTCCATATGATGAAGCTAAAAAAATATTCCATCACTGAAAGAGTGAATTAGCTAAATCAATAATAATAATAATTTTAGGCACTTGCCTTCGACACAATTATCTTCAGTTAAGGCAACATAGTTTTCTTTGCATTTACAAATTTTGGAAACACAGTCTCCATTGTTTATAACGCAGTCTTCACTCTTATCACAGATAGCATTTATTCCTAACAATTGCAATTGATTATTTTGAGAAGTGCTAATCATTAATGCTATTTAAAAATGCAATTTTTTACTGAAACTTACCCGTTGGTATCTTTACACAAGATGTTTTCTCTGAATTCGAAAGGGTACCATCCGGACAAGTACAAATGGAATCTTTACAAGAAAGATTGAATTCTAATTCACGAATATGACAGTCTTTATCGCTTTGGCAACTATCTCCAATTCCTTTATTTATCCAACAAAATAATTCTGTTTCCTCATAATGAGAATTATTATTGCAAAGACAGCGCTTCTCATTGCAGATAGCATCAGGCCCAAATACGTAGCATTGTTCATTCTGTTGACATGAACTATTGTAGGCCCTAGTAACTTTAAATGAATATTCAAATGATAAGATTTTTTATTTCTTACGGTTTAACAATACAAGTACTATTTATATATTTGTAATTGATTGATTTATCCATACCTTTGAGACACTTTCGATTATTCAGAGACGCAACCTTTCCTGTTTTACAACCCAAAATCCCTTTTCGACAAATGGATAGCTCAAGCATCGGATCATCTTCAGAACAAGGTTCTCCTAACTCTGCATTAAAAAAATTATTAATATTAGAGAAAAAATAATTTTTAATTCAATAACTGCTTACTTTACCTGCAATACATTTTCCGTCAGAGTTAAATTGAGCACGTTTACAAATGCATTTTAATTCTGGTCCACAGATCATATTTTCGTTTTTACAATCTGTGTCTTTTTCACATTCGTCTTCAAGTCTCGAATCTATACACAAATAGAAGATTAGGACATTATTTTTTTGAACATAAATAAATTAAAGCTGCTTTAAAGATTACTTACTTTGCACTTTCAAATCCGCGTTTTTAAATTCGTGTAATAGATAATGTGACTCTTCGCCTGATTGGCAGATAAATTTAGGACATCTAGCTTTATCATTAAATATGCAGTCAATATCTACTGTACATTCTTCGCCTACAGCTAAAAAAATTGTTTAATGAATCTTAGTAAATTTTCTAAATAAAAATTATTCTCAAAAAGATAAGAAATATATATTTTTTTTACTCGTCTCTTAGTAATCATTTAAAAAAATACCTTTCGCTGCTCGTCGACATGTACGATATTCTCTCCCATAAAAACCGTCGCTACAGGCACAAATTCCATTTTTGCAGGCAGAGGCTTCAAAATCGAAATTCACATAACAATCGTCGTCTGTTCTACATTTTTCACCCAGGCCTTGAACCGTGTATCATAATTTTTTAAATTTATTTTTTAAAATAAATAATGTTTAACCCTTATAACAGAAAGTAAGAACAATAAAAATATATATCTCTTACCTGAAGAGGCGTAACATTTGCCATGTAGGTAATGATACCGTTCACCGCAAATACAAGTGGCATTTTTGACATTTTTGTTATTTTTGTCGATTTGGCATGATCCACCAGCGCTTAAAAATGCTGAACATTGAACTGTATCTTCACATAACTCTCCATAATAACTGACAACTATAAATAAAATACCAGTTACAATAATAAAGTGGGAACAACAAAGCAAGAATATCGAATTCTACAATAAATATAGCTTTAAAAAAGTGATTTATAAAATTTTAAATAATTTTTACATACGCATACTACAGCGGTCCCAAAAAGGACTTCAATTTTTCAAAAATGGCATAATTACAAATGGTTCCTTGGGTGTCAATATGACTTCTAATTTTTTAAAAGAATTTGTTAACAATATTTAGGGGCCACCCAAAAACAACTACCGATAGTTCATGATATTACAGCATTCACATATTCCCGATAATAAAAAAATGCACAAATATAATTTCTAAAAGTGTAAATTTTCAGCAAGGAAAAATGCCCGAATTCAAATAATAAAAAAGGGTTAAATAATCAAACAATGAGGCTCAGTTGGTCAGACGCACGGAAATCACCTCAAAGGTTCGAGGTTTGATCCCTAAGCCGGTACCTCTGGAAATTATTCTATGTACCCTTACCTTACCTAACCAGATCACTTGATTGCATTATAAAATGTGTGCGTGACTAATGATATACCGGGACAGCCCCGTGCAAAAACGATTCCGAAAATATAAAAATCCAACTCTAACCCGTGTGGAAAAATTTCGGGGCGCTGGCCAAGCGCTGGCCAGACCATCTTGTGCCTGGTCAGACGCTGGACAGACGGTCTAATAGCGCCGCTGGCCAGAAGTGTAACGCCTAAACCATGAGATGGACTAGATTAGACGAAGCTGACCAGCCGCTGATCAGCTCGTCCAGAATAGACGAGCTAATCAGACGCTGGCCAGACGTGTAACGCTTTTACCACGCGATGGTCTAGATTGGACCGTACAGAAAGAGGAGGGGAAAAAGTATCAGAATTTCACAGATAGTACACTACCTCTTAAATCAGAATTTCAATATGCTTTAGAAAAAATTTCAAGTTAAAATATTCAGTAGTTTATTTTTTATGACAGTTTTCGTCACTGGGGTAAAACCTTATCCCGGTGTGGCAAATATGTTATTCTATAGATGCGTGGCAAGCAAGAATTAAATTGAAATATTTCAGTTCAAGATTCATCATTTATTCGTTTTTTGTTGAAAATTAATTTAGTTTACTTTAAGTTCAACTATTATATAATAATGATCACAAAATAGCAGGCAATTCACGATATTAGCCCTAAGTACGGCCATCCTACGGACGCCGAGTGATACGCGACAATTAACATAACTTACAAAATCATTGATCGATATCGATTTTTTATCAAGTTTTAAATACTATTACATGGATTCTTTCCTTATTGTGTTGGGTAATTTCAAAGCAGGATATTTTGACTGCTGTGTTGATAACAAAATAGCAAACAATTCACGACATTGGTCATAAGTGAGGCCATCCTACGGACGCAGACGCATAGGCGACAATTAACACAACATATAGTAACATTTTTCTCAAATCATTATTGTCCATCTTCGTTTTTATTAAAAAAGTGGCTAGAAATAGATTCAGTACGATGTAAAGACATATATAAAATATTCCTCTCTGGTCTTTTGTAGGTTAGGTTGCAATTTGAGAAAAAATCAATTAATCTTATCTCATATAAGTGGATATTATATTGCTCAACAATTATAAAAAAAACATTGTGTATACAAACCTAGACATGTGTCAATCTGACTTCAACACAAAACTTTCCTGCAAACTTTAATATTCTTTTAGGTTTTCCCAATCATTTCTGTCTGATGAAGATTAAACCATACACTGTCACGATAGCACTTCCTATTTTCAACCGAGACCGTCTGAGGGGTCCAGCCAGACCGCTTCGATGAATCTTTGAAATTTTTGCAATCGAGTCCGTCTAAGAGGGCCAAGGCCAGCACCCTGTCAGACCGTCTTAAGTAGA
>NC_046662.1:77632943-77650033 GCF_010883055.1 Belonocnema kinseyi | reverse complement strand
ATAAAATTCTTATATCTAATAAATATATTTTTTATTTTAATAATTATTTAAACAATTGCTTAATTTTTTAGATTCAGGAATTTTATAATTCGGAAATTTCCGAGTTTATGATATTACTGTATTTTCAAATTCCCGCAATAAAATAGCCGATATTAGAAAATAAGCTACACTGTGCAATTGCCGATCCAAGAAAATTTCTGAATATACACAATTAAGAAATTATTGTTAAATAATGAAGTAATAAATTAGATTAGAAAATTTCATTATCCGGAAAGTTTTCTGTGTCGGTAATTTTATAGTATTGTATATTTTATAAGATCAGAAATTTTATTAATAGAATGATCCATCATCAGTTATTTTCATACTTGTTAATATTAAAAACTCTTGAGAATTTTATTCTTCCAGAATTTCACCATTCAGAAATTTTCATTTGCGGTCTTTGAATGTCGGTAATTCCTCTTCAAGAACTATATATTATCGGAAATTTCAAATTCGGGAATTTTATGTTTGGCGATTTTTCAGTTGTCTCCTTCTAATCTAAGACCATTACAAATAAAATGCCTATTTTCTTCAAATAACCGATTTTAATAGATTTATTTTACTTTTCGATATATGCAAATATGTCATTTTAGTACAAAACATCACCAGATCGCCAGATTTATGTAAAAAATAGAAGAATCCCAGATGCCACTTTTTTGCATTTTTTGTTTTTATCAAATACTTTATCTTTTCTATTAAAATAATTTTTTTATTTTAGATAACCTTCTTTATATTCCATAGTAAAAAGAATCCATTAGCAATGCTTATTTGTATACCACCCTCTGGACTCCATAAATATTTTTTTTATGATCGTGTTAAAAATCTGAATGGTGTATTTCACTTAAGAGGGTGCAATCTACGTATGTCAAAATGAAATAATATATTAACAGCAGTCGTTGAAGAAATTAACATTTTCTTTGCACAAATGACAAATATAAAATAATTAAATACCAAAGTTAATTTTACTACAATAAGCATTTAATTTTGTTTAAACCTGTTAGCGGGTTATAATAATAATAATAATATTATAAAAAAATTTTTTTTTTCATTCTGCTAAAATATATGGGGTCATTTTGGCATTTTAATAATAAATTTGAAGAGAACTAGCTTAGAAAGAAAATAAGCCCTTTTTTGGACCAACCTAATAAATACCTTTGAGACAGGCAGTGAAGCCAGAGTTAAAAACGTATCCTGTTTCACAATTACAATTTTTTTCAATGCATCTACTTCTAGAAGCAGTGCAATCATCATCGGAGGTGCACTTCCAATCAATATTAAAACCTGAAAATCATTTGTTTGTTAAATTCGCAATTCTTGGTTAGAACATAATATTATTGAAGTATAGAAGAAGAGAATATATTCTCTTTTTCAGTTATCAGTGCAACTTAAAATTACAACATTAATCTAAAGTGGAATTACAATAAAAATGGCTAAAAAGTGAAATGAAAACGTTTAAATGCGTGTTATTTAAAAATTTTATAATATAAAACTAAGGACAAATAAAAATTTGGTACAACAAATATTTTTCGTTAGAACTGTTCTCTTTTTCATGTAAGCTGAATTGGTGAAAACATAGTAAAAAAAAGGATCAGTTTTGTTGCCGAGCATTTTGCTCCAACGATCATTTGCCTCCCGAAATCATAATGAACTGTCCATTTGGATCAATTTGATCTTATTTTTTGGTTCATTTGTCAGACTCAACAAAATGGCCGCAAACTCTTGGCGCCTGTGTCATAACGACATAACCTACAAATTGTATCCAACCGCACGCAAGTGACAACCACACTTAACAAGTGAGTTATTCTAATATCAGATTTTGTTATTTTTTTAACTTTTCAAGTAAACTGTACGATCAGAAACCATAAAAAGCTTTTACATGAGCTAAAGCACTTTAAGAACGTCAGCCATATTGGTTTGACTTCATACATGATCCCGAATCAGATTATTATGAACTCAAAAGTCGATCATTCATTCCGGCTGACCAAAGTGCTCTTGTTCTCGGTGTCATTTTTGTTGCATAGAGCGCCGGATTTAACAAGGGGCACGGTGGGGCTAGTGCTCCAGGCCCAGGGGGGGAGGGGCCCCTGACCCCAGAAAATTAACAAAGTTTACAGCAAAATTGGGATTTCTCTGCCCTTAACAGGGCACCTTCGAGGTTTAGCCCCAGGCCCCGAAAAATGTTAATCCGGCGCTGGTTGCATATCAAAATGATATTGATTTCGGTATCATTTTGAACACATTTTTTAACTGTGAAGTAGGTAGCTCATTATTTACTGTAGGGTAATCTCTCCCATATAAATGATTAAAATTTCATTATCTACCTTCATATTTATTTGTGCTTGTAATAGCTATTAATCTGTTGTTATTTTAGTGGAATAATAAGACCACGAAAGAATAATAAGGAGATCTAACTCCGTTTCGCCACTTGGCAATAGAAATATTACCGTAAGTGGTCGGGACATTACAGGAAGATCTTAAATTTACGTGCGCAGGCGCGCAGTTGTCCCCTTCCTATGAATAGAAAAGTGTGCGAGTGAGAACGTTTGTCAAATTGACGTAACTTAGAGAGGTTATGTTCGTTTGTTTTGATGCGGGTGGCAACATTTTTTCAATTGAAAGTTATAATTATTTCAATTATTCAAGTGTCTATTGATCTGGTTAAATGAAGGACTTTAGCGTTAAGACTTGTAAAGGTAAAAGAATGCATTATAAAAGTGTTAAGAATGTAGACTATAATGCAATTGTTTGATCATGAAATCTTGAAATTGCAGTATATTATTATTTTTGAAATCGTACGTTGGAATGAAGTATATTGTTTTTTCTAGCACTTCCAAGCATTTTTTATCTTACAAAAAACTGTATAATTGAAAATATAATCGATCTAGTTGCCTAAAATCGCGTCAATTTGACAAATTTTCTCACTCGCACAGGTCGTATTTCTTAACCGATTTAAGAGTTTATTTTAGAAATGCTCAGAATTAATTTTTAAGAGAATCGTGGTTTAATTTTTTTTAATTTTTTCACAGAGCAAAAATATATAAACAAATATAGTGACAAAATTGACCATATTAGCTTTGTGAATTTTTATCTCAAGAAAAAATACAGATTGAAACTCACTATCGGCCGGAATTATTGCACCTGCATTCATAGAACTTAATTAATTTTAGTAATATTTGACTTAATTATTATAAACAATTTCTATAAACAAATTCTTTATAAACGAGTTTTTTTATAGCTGAATTGATTTTTCTGAACAAAAGTGATTCACAATTGTCTTTAAAGAGGCAGAAAAAAACGAATACAAAATTCGAAGATGCTTCTGCTGCGACAAAGAGACGAAAATTAATGCCCATTGCAGAGAGTTTTACGGCTGCTGAGATACAGGATGCAATTCTGCGAAGTTTACGAAAGAGTGGAAAAAAAATTGCAAATGCTATAGTCGTTCTTTTGAATTCTGACGATACTAAAAATTTAAGCATTTCAGGTAAATCTGACTTTGAATCATATGTGCCATACTCTTCAGAAGAACCTTTAGCTTTAATGCAACAGGTCAGACTATCAACATATCAACATAATACTATTCACTTACAGGCCAAAGAAAGAAAGGCTGACATTTATCATTCATATGTGAATGTATTAGAGATTAAAAAAGATTGTTATCCTTCAATTATTCGAATATAGGAAGAAGGAGCCATGGTTGAGATTCAGGCTCTTATTGATCACACTATTCAACGTCTTTTTAAATATCCGATTTTATGCCTTTCGATTTCAGATAATAGATTAAAGATCACTTATTTGGACTTTGAAATTAAATATGGCATCGATGGACTGTCAACTGATGCAGAATACAATCTGAAGTTTAATAACAACGATTTGACCGATGACTTTTTTCACAGCATCAATGGTGCCAATATGGTTGAGAATAAAGCACACGGGAGAAACAGTTTGAATGAATCCTCATAGTTCCTCGCCAAAAATTTGTATACCTGTCATGATTGAATATGCAAAGGAAACAAAGGAATTAACGAAATCGGAAATCAAAAATATTAAGACAAAAGTTCAGAAGCTTAGACCTACAACAATTACTACGACTAATGGTGTGTATATAGTGACAACAGAAATGAAGCTAACTATGTTGGATGGAAAAGTTTGTACAGCTCTCACTGATACTCCATCATCTTCTACTTGTTACATTTGCAAAGCGACACCATCCCGAATGAATGATCTAGAGCGTGTAAAGCAGAAGAAAGAAATTGTATCCAGCTTAGAATTTGGTCTTTCTACTTTGTTTGCCTGGATTAGGTTCATGGAGTGTATACTACATATTGCTTATCGGCTACAAATCTGCAAATGGAGCATATGCAAGAAAGAGGATAAAGAAGCAATTAAAGAAGTTAAGAAAAGAATTTGCAACGAATTTCAAAAGAAGATGGGGTTAATAATTGATCAACCAAGTCAAGGATCTGGCAACTATAATTGTGGTAATACGGTTCGTAGGTTTTTCTCGAATGTTGATCAAGTGTCAGAAATAACTGGAGTAAATAAAAAACTCATTAAAATGTTTAGAAACATAATACAAATGTTAGTTAGTAGCAGGAAAATTCCTCCTCTCTTCTTCAACGAGTATGCTTTTAGAACAGCAAAACTGTATGTGAGCTTATATCCATAGTACTATATGCCTTCTTCAGTTCATAAAATACTGCTACATGGGGGAAAAGTTATGGAGAATTTTATGATGCCAATTGGCATGTATTCCGAAGAAGCTTCTGAAGCCAGAAACAAGGATATCAAGTACATTCGACAGTTCAACACACGAAAAATCTCTCGATTGCATACTATGCACGACCTAATTCACAAACTCTTTGAGTCCTCAGATCTTTTCATTGCATCCTTGAAGCCTGAATGGGAAAAAGTTGAAGTTGAACTTGATCAAGAACTCGATGAACTAATAGAACAATTCGAATCTAAAAATGATTCGAGTTCTGAATCGTAATTTATTTATTTTAAATTTTTTATAATAATCTCATTATTATTATAAGTATCAATATTTTCATTGATTCAATAACACAAATAAGGTTATCACAAAAATGATTAAAGAAAAAATAACTTTTTTCTACGACCAACCGCAGATTGTCACGCATTGTTTAAAAATTGTTATTAACAATTACGCAAATTATTATTTAATGTCCCATATCCAATTTTGGAATCACTGTTCGTTTATTGTTGGATAATTTTAGTGGAAAACCGTCCTTTTTGCATGAAAAAAAATAAATCATAGTTTTGTTAAAACATATAAATTATTCTTTATTTAATTTCGTTGGTTAGTCACCGCAATAAATGTCACTCTAATAATTATTGAAGAAAAAAAACATGTTTTTCTATGAGGAAACATCCGATTAGGAGACTTGTTTAACTAAATTGTCATAAACAATCTATATTGTTTATGTTTGATAAAGCTTAAAGTATATAAATGGCTTTAAAGACAATTGTGAATCACTTTTGTTCAGAAAACTCAATTCAGCTATGAGAAAAACTCGTTTATAAAGAATTTGTTTATAGAAATTTTTATAAAAACAATAGTTGTTAACTCATGCTAATTTTTTGGTTACAAATTATAACTCTTATGAAAAATATTAGCAACTATTATGAAATAAACGATTTTTTCTATGATAAAAAAACACTAATAATAATTTGTTCATAAAAATTGTTGCATTATAAAAATTGTTGAATTATTGCATGTGCAATAAGTCCGGCTGATAGTGAGTTTCTATCTGTATTTTTTCTTGAGATAAAAATTCACAAAGCTAAAATGGTCAATTTTGTCACTATATTTGTTTATATATTGTTTCTCTGTGAGAAAAATTTAAAAAAAAGCAAACCACAATTCTCTTAACAATTGATTGCTGAGCATTTCTAAAAAAAACTTTTAAATCGGTTTAGAAATACGACCTGTGGGCGATTATGAACAGTAAATTCTTATTCCAGACCACTGTGCGCCGTGCAAAGCCAAACTCTGAATCAATTAAAGTATCGAACGGCAAGTTTAGTCACATGATCAAAAAAAAATCGATATTTGAATATGGCGTACAATGGCGTGTATTATTAAACCTGCGGTGTTACCCAAAATTTGATAGTTGCACCCCCTCCCCCTCAACGTGGGTTCACATGTTCTAATTTTCTTACGCCAAGTCGGTTTACACATTTTTCATGGTCCTGCTTCGTGCTTCTTTAAGAAAGTTGCGTGGGTAAACTGCTTCTTTAGCAGCTTCTGTTAAAGCAATCTATTCAGCCTCTGTGCTGGATAATGCAACGGTTTGTTACTTTCTTGATTCCCATGTCACGACTGCTCCATCAAGTTTAAAAGTAAATCCTATGTACGAAGATCGATCATCGATGTTGGCTTCCCAGTCCGCGTGAAAAAAGCCTTTTAAACAGTTTCCGGTTTTCTGGTATACCAAACCGTGACCTTTTGTACCTTAAAGGTATCTTAACACCCCCTTAGCTATTTTCCAATGTGCCTTCCTTGGATTCGTATTAAACTGGCTTAAAATATTAACTGTATGGGTGATATTCGGGCGAGTAGCTACAGTAAAGTACATTAGCGTTCCAAAAAGGGATTGGTAGGGATCTACCTCATCTCTTCAGCCTCTTCTTGGGTATTCGATGCCATCTGCTTCGTAAGTTTGATATTGTCATCAAGAGGTGCTGAGACTGGCTTGCACTCAGTCATCCCAAATTATGCTAGTGTATCCACGATGTATTTTCTTTGCGTAATTTCCACTGATTTGTTGATTAGATCCTGCTTAAACTCAATGTCAAGACAATAATGCAGCAGGCCCAAGTCTTTAATCTTGAATTATCGTGCTAAATCTTCTTTTATTTTGAAGAATACTTCAGTCTTGTTTGAAGCTACAATTAGATCATCAAGATAAACAAGAATAATTAGGATAATTTCTTTCGTTTTCTTGACGTACACACATCTGTCTTCGTTTAAAGCTTTTAATCCAAATTCTTTGAGACGAAGATCCAGTTTCTTGTACTACTGTCTGCCTAATTGTGTCAGGCCTACAAGGACCTTTCTAGCAGACAAACTAAATATTCTTCTTCTATTTTAACGAATTCTTCTGGCTGCTCCATAAACATTTCCTCCTCAGGTTCTCTCTTGATGTCGGCTACAATCAAGATACGAATTGAACCAAGTCTTGATACAGGTGAGAATATTTATTGAAAGTCTGTACCTGGTTGCTCGGAGCATCCTTTCGCTACCAGTCTTGCTTTCCTGCGTTCAATAGTGCCATCAACCTTGTACTTCGTTTTAAGGACCCATCGACAGCAAATTACTTTCCGTTCTACAGGTGGCTTGAACAAGATCTAAGTTTCGCTCTCATTCAGCTCATCAAATTCTTTCTGCATAGCTTCCTTCCATTCACGTGAGTATGGTTCCGACATTGCCTCTTCGAGAGTTGGATCTGCTTTCTCCGAGATCTTCTTCATCTTCAGATTGTTCTGGTTTATCAAGTTAAGCTTCCACATGATTTTTCTCTACAGCTGAAATTTCAACATCGATCAACTGTTCAATTTCGTCGTTATTATCAATTTCGAAATAAAGTTTAAAAATTCTTCTTTCGGTTTCTTAGGTTCTCCAAACTTTGTAACGATGAGGATATCTCGACTATTCAAGATTTACTTTGCTTCCGGATTACGCAGGCGATAAGCCTTAGAGTCAGGACATAGCCAACAAAGATTCATTTTCTCGATTGTGGATCAAATTTCCCTTTATCCTTCTTGTTGATATGAGCGTAAGCTGTGCACCCAAAAGGTTTGAGATGAACCATGTTTGGTTTTCTTCCTAGCCATGATTGGAAAGGTGTCAAATTTTCTAAGGCTCTCGTTGTACAATGATTTGTAATATAAGCTGCGGTGGCTTTTGCTTCTGCCCAAAAGCTTTGAGGCAGATTAGCTTGAAAAAGCATGCATCTTTCCATCTCCACTAACGTTCTATTCATTTGCGTCGCTATGCCGTTCTGTTGAGACGTGTACTGAACTGTACGTTTTCTTTTTATTCCAGCTTGATCAAGAGCACTAGTCAAATTCTGACCGCAATACTCAAGTCCATTGTCAGTGCGTAAAACCTTAATTTTTTTCTCGTGTTTAGTTTCAACATAAGCTTTAAATTTGAGAAACTCGGTTTTTACGTCACTCTTGTTCTTGAGGAAACGAAACGAGACCCATCGTGACTTCTCATCAATGAAGGTCACGAAGTACCTTGCTCCTCCAATTGACAGGATCCGAATTGGGACGCAGATAGCGGAATGAATTCGTTGAAGCGAGTTTTCACACCTGTTTTCTGAAAACTCAGGAAAAGGTGTACGTACCTGTTTACCAAGAATTTAAGTTTCACATTCCAAAGATTCCTTGGTTAATTTTGATGAGAGTCCATAAGACACTTCCTTCGAAATTAATCTTTTTAAATCAGTTTCGTTTAGGTGACCAAACCGTAGATGCCAATCCTCTAAATTCTCTTCGTTTTCGCTCACAGCAACAAAATCTGTTGTTGATTCCAGATAATACAAACTACCTTTTCTCTGCGCTTTAACAATTAATCCACCTTGATTATTTAAAATTTCTGCGTTTGATCAAAAATCACCATGTGGCCGCTGTCAACTGTTTTTGTACTAGATAAAAGATTAGTTCTTAGATCTGGCACGCAAAGAGTATTTTCTAAATCTATCCTCTTATTACCCTCAGAAGTCGACACTGCTATGCGAAGAGTGCACTTACCTTGGATTTCTGGAGTCTCTTTTGTTGCTAGGCAAACCTTCTGATTTGACACAGGATGATGGGATAGAACTTACCCTTGTCACAGCACATGTGAGATGTTGCTCCACTGTCAATACACCATTCTGAAGTTTTGACAGTTTCCTCACTGAAAGCGGCAGCAATCGATGCTTCTTCTGTATTTAGTGGTTTTTCTGATCACTGCAGTTCCGAACTTTTGCCTAAGTTCAGATTCAATTCAGAAGTAATAATAATACCTGTGAAGAGGGCTTCTTCTTCGACGAAATATAAGCTTTTATTTTTCATGACAGCAGCTTCAGCTTTTCTCTTCCAACCATCAGTAGCCTTGTGACCTTTGTATTTGCAATAGTTGCACTTGAAGTTCTCCTTTTTAGGTTTGGATCCAACGTTCGAAGAATCATCAGTTTTCGAACCGATCTTTCGATAAGCAGAATTTTGTTGCATTCATCCTTTTGATTAGACGAGCAATGTATCTTGTGAATTGTCACTATCGCCATTTTTACCTTTTCTGGCTGCGAACTCTTCTATTAATTTCATTTGTAAAACTTCAGGTGTTGGAAGGGTATCTCTAGCTTCAATCGCACATAACAGATAAAAACAGACAAAAGACAATTGTTTTAAAAGCGTGGCTTTTCGAGCAGCGTCTTTGGATCTAAAAAATTTTTCTTCCAATTTGTCCCACACTTCTTTGGACGTAGTACAGTGTTTAACATGACAAAGCTCTGACGGATTTATTGATTATATGATATCAGCACGAGCTTTTCGATCAGCCTTTTGCCAGGCTTCAATTTGTGCATTAGCAGCACCCTCAACTAACTGTATACTACCTTCAACATAACCCCATCGGTGATTTCTCACTAGAATAGCTTCTATCTGAAGCTTCCAGGTATCAAATTTATCTCTACTCAATTCATCAATCTGTACACCTGTTCCCGACATGTTTCTCGATGCGGTGCTTTTTGTTCGTAATTCTCTAGCCACGTGCTCGGCTTCACTTTGACGTTAGCTTCCACATGTTACGAAGAAACCACGTAACACTACACTTAGTTTTCGTGACTCAAATTATGCCAAAGCACTTTTTAGCTCTGGGACCCATAGCCTGTTGTTATTTTAGTGGAATAATGAGATACTTAGTTCAATAAACATGTTTATTATAACTTCTATTGGAACAAGCGAAGCACCGTGCAAAGCACAACTCTGAATTGATTAAAGCATCGGACGGCAAATTTAGTCACATGATCAAAACAGTAATTCGATGTTTGAATATGGCGTACAGTGGCGCGTAATATTAAACTCGCGCTGTTACCTAAAATGTTATAGCTATTAATCAATAATAAAAATTTAGGGTAACTGGAAAAGGGCAGAATAAGAAGATGAAAGATTTTAAAATCGGTTTCACACGAAAGACAGCTTGCATGTCATTACAGAACTGGTAAAAAAGGTAGACACATATTTGTATATGCGTTTGATGATCTATGACTGCAATCGCAAGTTCGTGGGGGGAAAAGCACGTTCGCGACACGAGTTGATACGAATCTGGTTTCTGAACGTGCTCCAGAGCATGAGAATCGATACTGTTATTTCCTCACGAAAGCTTCAATAAACTCTTCAAGATTTTTAAAATAATACACTTATTCTCAACTCAGGTCAAAACAATATTGAGTATACGTACTGTAATCAATTTAATTAATTGTTAAATAATTTTATTTTTTCACAAGTTGATTAATTAGAAATATAATAATACTAAAAATAAAAATTTCCATAATTAATATTAAAATTATAATATGTTAACAACATTTATTAATCTCCCCAGACGAATATTTTATTTTTGGCTCAGAAAGAAGATTTTCCAAAAGGATGTAAACCATCTACTAGAAAATTTGGAAAAAGTAATCAAAGTAAATAACTACCAAATCAAGAAATAATTGTGATTTAAAAAAATATATGTTAACCACCATTCACTATTTTCACTTTTGAAAGTAATAATTTATTAGAAATGCATTAAATAACCCAATGAATTTTTTTACCGTCGCTCGTAAGAAAAGGAATAAGAATCACAGAGAGGTAAAATTGTTTTGAACACCACATCTTGAGTCAGAAACACTACTATCTGAGATTATAACTGATCGCCAATCACACAATATCTAAAATAATCAAAATCATCGATAAAAGTGTACACCTGTACGGCTATCAAGTGATAGCTAATTAAATGAGTATTGTATTTTCGATTGTCTCATTTCTAAAATAAATTACACATCATTAATATTTGTCAGATAATAAATTTAATTAATTCACAATTTCGTAATATTTTCACAGGAAATTCATATGGCAATTCAAAAAAAAATACTTAAATAATCATCAATGTGCCAAGAAAAATAAACTTTTTGTATGTGAAGCTTGAGCAATTCTTGAATAAAGGTCGAATAGAAAAAAGGCACTTAAAAATGAAGAATACTCGACGTATATGAGTTGAGGAAAATTACATGTGAACGTTATTCTATAAAAAGATCAAGATAATGTCTAATGTCAAAGCGTAAAACAAAGTTGCTTCAGATATAAGAGATTCGTTTCGTATTATCAACTTTCGTCAGTTCAAAGCCAAGAATTCCAGAAGAAATTATTTCCATATTTACGTATCCAATATTCAAAAACAAATATTGTATGCACAATATTCAATTAATCACTAAAATTTTTTAAAAACTTGCGAAATTATAAAATCTTATGATTTTTGCGATTAGAATATCCAAACTTGAAATTCTGTCATGGAAATTTGCAGGCTTCCAGGTTTCTCAATGAGATAGAACATAATCGGTCGAACTCCTTAGATAGAACCTTTCAACATGCATTTTCCCAGATAAAAATTTGTCATTTGAATCCGTCGATTTAGGCCTAAAACAAAAAGGCAGAATTTACCGTCCAAAATTTTCTCAAAATATAGAAAATAGGCTGATTTTTCACAAAAATAGGGGAATTATAGGGCTATTCTTTTAAATGAAATAAATTTAGGTGTCATCTGATATCATGTTGAATTGAATCTTAAAGACTCTAAATTTCTAAGACGACAAGTACAAATATCGAGTTTTTAACAAAAAAGTAAATTTTCAACGAAATAGTTAGATTATCTTTCCAAATAATTAAATCCTTAAGCTATAAAGACGATTTTGTTCAGAAGGAAGTTAAAACTTCTACCCAAACAGTTGAATTCTCAATACAAAACAAAATTATTTAAAAATAAATAGTTGAAAAAATGTAACCAAATGAATGAATTTTAATCCAAAAAGATGAATTTCCAACAAAATAATTTTTTTTAAATAGTTGCATTTCCAATCTACAAAGATGAATCATTCAACAAGTAGTTGATTTTTCTACCAAAAGACACATGTTCAACAAAATACATGAATTTTAAACCAAATAGTTGAATTGTAAACTAAAAAAGATCAATTTTCAACAAAAAATGGAATAGTTAGCTTTTCAGTAAAAAAAATTCATTCCAAACAAAAATTGTCAAGAAAATAGTTAGTTCATTAACCAAAACAGATTCAATTGAAAGCAAGCAATTGCATTTCAAATAAAAAGAGATTTCAAATATAAAAATAAATTTTATATCAAAAAAGAATAATTGGTCATACAATTTTTAACCAAAGAGATAAATCTTCAAGCAAAAAAATTAATAAATTTTACCCAAGTGGTTGAATTTTCAACCAAGAAGATTAATTTCCTACCAAAAAGGCAAATATTCAACAAAATTTTCAATCGAAAAGATGAATTCTTAAGCACAAAAATTATTTTTCTAGAAAGTAGTTCAACTTTTACCCAAGTAGTTGAATTTTCAACCCAAAAAGATAAATCCTCAACGAAAAATATAATAGATGATATTTCAACTAAAAGATATTTTCAGCTTAAGTAAAAAACAATTGAATTCCAACAATATTAAGAATTTCCAACAAAAAATGGAATATTTAGCGTATTAGTTTAAAAAATAAATTTTCAACAAAATAAATGAATCCTTAACCAAAAAAATTAATTTCCTACAATGAGAGACGAATCTTCAAACAAAAATTACAATTAAAAAGCTTAACCATTAACGATACAAATTAAAAGTATAGTTTAACTTTTACCTATCCTACAACAAAATAATGAATTTTTAACCAATGAGATGAATTTTCAATCAAAGAAATATAGCTTCCTAAGAAAATAGTTGAAATTTTACAAAAATAATTATTCACTCAGACACACGAATTTTGAACCAAAAGAGATGCATTCTGAATTTGGGATAAAGAATTATACTTTCCAAATTAAAAGAATAAACTTTTAACTAAAAATAGTTTTATTGGGTTTTATTAAGAATTAAATTCGTATTTAGGCCGAAAAACGAAAAAGGCGAGAAAATGGATATCTTCTTTTGGCGAACAGCTTTTGCATATTTATTTTTTCGGGATCTTGCTTCATTTTTCCAAAAATTTTAATTTTTTTAAATGTTATGTTTTATGATTGAATCAAAAACTAAGAGTAATATAAAGAATTATGATGAGAACGTAAAAATGTATAATTATAAAGCTTCAATGAAAATTTATTTAATTTATAATAATTACAATAAGATTGGTATCATTTTTTACGTTTCGATTCTCAAGCTTGAAAGTCTCAATGTGATTAACTTTGAAAATAAGTGACGAACTAGTCAGAAAAACGTAGAAAATCGTTTAGCTGCAGTTTTTTTCACAAACTCAAATTTATTCAAATAGAAAAAATCGCACGATCCTAGCACAGTAACATTTTTCAAAGATTTTTCTTTTCAATATTTTAAAGTATTGCACGCTGTTTTCTACGAGAAACCAATTTTTTATGATTGAACAGTCGTTTTATTAAAATGAAAAATATGGTAGTTTCGAAATTAAAAAATCGGCCCGTTTCGCGGGCACATTCTCATTCCGCCCTGATTGAAACTAGTAAATGTTTCAACTGATTCAAATTTGGAAAAAAAAGGTCAAAGCATAGAACACAGCCATTTGGTGATTGTGAATTCTCTTTTGTTAAAGCTCGTTTGGCATTCTTTAAAAAGAATTGTCATTAAAAATTTTATTGCAAATATATGTGGAGAGTCTAGTTATACCAACAGTTCCACGAAACTTCGATTAATAAGGGGGGAGGGAGATTAATTTAAACCGAGTCATAGCTTGATGTTTTATGCTGAGGTCACCAACCTTCAGCAGCGTTGTGTTAGGTGGGAGTTCATGGTCTCATTTTCACATTCTCGGTCCTCCCTTATATATATATATTTGAGAATCTTTGAAATACTGTGAAATTATTGAATGAAAAAATGTAAATGTAATTTTTTGAAATTTGTAAATGCTATAATTCTGGTAATTTTTGGTTTTATGAAAAAAAGTCATTAGGATAAATTGCTCACTTTCTTCAATACTATGAAAAACACTACACAGAATTTTTGAATTTTTAAAACAAGTTGTCTCAAAAATATTCAAAATGCGCTTACTTTTTAAATTCGTATCCACAATGGCTCGCTTATGAACTTGACTTTTAGTTTAGGACACTACAGAGTGTACCAAAGGCCAATATAATAGATTATTCTTTCAAGATTTATCGTGGAATCAGACAGACACACATAGTACATTAACACAGGCAGACACATTCGTAAAAACTTGTTTTTCGGATTCAGGGGATCTCAAAACGTGGACATTTGACAAAGACTGGGGGAGGGGAGTCAAATTTTAAACAAATCTAATACCTTCTCTGATGAGAATATAAAAACTTAAAAACTGTAATGTTCCTTTCGTGTTTGATCAGAATATTTCGAAAACGCGATTTTTTTGTAACATTGTGCTTCGATTCACGACTGCTGATTTGAACAGAAGAAAATAAAGCACACATATTTTATCATTTAAATTTTTTCCCTTGATTTCACATTCACTTTTCACGGTAGTTATTATAGAAAGTATACAGCAACAAATTTCTTTTGCATAAGGATAGAATTTGACTTTTTACCTATTTTTTTGCATAGTTTGAATAGAAAAGTGAATTTTTAATTTTTAATATAATGTTTCATAATTGAATTAAAAACTATGCATCTTATAAAAATATGATCTCACTATGCATGTTATCAAAACATTGTTTCTAGGAAATTTTTAGACCCTTAGAGATACAATTTTTGAAATAAAATTTTGTTTCATTTTGCACAATTTGGCTGAAGAAGGACATTTTTTATTTATTTTTCACATTTTTCACGATTAAAAAGAAAAATATGCGTCCTCTCAAAAAAATTGTCTGGCAAACATTTGTATATCTTTTTGAGATGAATATTCTGTTTATTAAGATTTTTGTCGTATCGTACAGTTTTTCTGGAAAAATGGATTTTTTATTTTTTGAAAAAGATTTTTGATGGATACAAGCAGAAACGCTGGTCAAAAATGGCGGAAGCTAACGAACGAAGTTACCATTTAATGATAAGACGAAAGTTCACTTCCGAGAAGACGTGTTGCTGATTTAAGCCGAAAAAGATTTGATTAGAAACAGACAATCATTTTCTGATAAGATTAAATGAATGTGTGAGCTGACAATCTCAACGTGACACTGACCTCAAATTGGAACAGACAAATGTACTCTTCAGTTTAAAATTTAAAAAAATACTCCCGAGATATTGAGATTCTCAATGAAAGTAAAAAAGCTCTGATTTAAAGGAAAGGAACCAATTCCGAATAAATCGTCCAAGAATTTGGAGGTTACAATTTCACCGGCTTTGCAAATTGGGTTTCAGTAGCCACTAAAAATAGAGTTAGCATTTTTTCACAAAAATAAAAACTAACTCCCGAGATATGGGGAAGCTAAATAAGAATAACAAACGTTTGATACAAACAAGTCATTCTGTTCTGAGAAAATATAAATTTAGGGTAGCGGTACCTCCCTGAAATCGACAACTATTCGCTGAAAGGACTATAAAAAGCAGAAATTGTTTTTTTTTCAATAAATGATAATTTCAAGAAATTTCGTAAAGTAAAGAGGAAAAAATATTACTACGCTAAAATAATATTTTTAATAAAATTCAAATCAAATTTTTTAAATTATCGTATTAAAAAATGAGAATTCAAACAAAACTTTTTATCACAACGTGTGTTTCATTTTGTCCGAATTTTTATGCAATAAACTCATTTTCGAAACATTGAGAAAAAAAGTTAGAAAAATCGTATATATTTTCTAAGCTACTTTACAATAAAAAGCAACAATTCCTTCTTTAGACTTTCTTCCGTATCTCTCATCATAAACTAGGAGAACTTTTTAAAAAGAGCAATTCCTCCTTAAAACTGCTTGCCATATTTCACATCGTTTGACTCAAAATTGACATTTTTGATTTATTTATCGCATTTTAGATGCATAAAATTAAAAAATAAAACGAGTCCTATAAAAAAATGGCCGAGACAAAAATTATAGAGTTTTTGAAAAGCTACAATTCATCGCTTATTCTTTGTGCTTACCTGTCGCTGTTTGACTCAAAATTCGAATATTCGACTTCTTCATAGTAGTACTGATTCACAAAACTAAAAAGACGAGTCCTTTGAAAAAAATGGTTAGAAGCAAAATGTTCAATATTTTTAAAAGCTACACCCAGAAAAAAGTTCTTATTAAATTTAAAAAAATATATATTTTTTACTAGGTTCTTTTGATTCAGCATAAAAATATTTTTATGTTGAAAGAAAATTTATTTGATTTTAATAAATGACGTCACATAATTTTTTTAATTTAAAGAAATTATTTGTTTAAATGATTTGTTTGATATAAAACAAAATTCTTTTTATTCAAAAAAGTTACTAGGAACATTGAAAGAAATAATTTCTTTAGAATGAGTAATTTGAAATAAGCAAATTATTCCTTTGAATCAAAGAAAGATTTTCTTAATCCACGTTACCAATACGCCATGAGATTGCGCAGAACAAATTACTTTGATTATTTTACGTTAACGCTTCTTTCGGAATACGTGTTTTCAAATTTTTTCGAAGACGCGGAAGCGGACGGCTCTTGGTAATAATTTAAATCGTTAAAATGTGTGATAAAAAAGTGCGCGACATCCTTGCATGGTAGGGATTTTCAGAAATTATATCAGCTTTCTACAGTGTAAATAGATATTTTTATACAGCACGGCCTTAAAGGGGGAGGGTCGGTAAGGCCGGTTTTTGGCCTAATTTATTTTTGGACCAAAAAATCTGAAAAAATCATGGTAGTATCTTATAAGTATCCCGAATCGA
>NC_046662.1:77630677-77632843 GCF_010883055.1 Belonocnema kinseyi | reverse complement strand
CAAATACCTTACATTGGAGATTACGTAAGGATTGTTTCAGCAATCTGTAATGCTTACAGACCACCAAGAGTCTCAGCGACCAGCCACGATGATGCAATTATTTGTGAAAGAATGCTTTCACTAAGTAAAAAAGGAAATGTTTTACAAAAAATGGTTGAAGACAATGGTTGGGTAAGAAAAAGGGTGATCTGGGAGACGATCGAAGCTACTTCGCTACCTGACTTTCCACAATTGACGATCGATGACCTTCAACGACACACAAACTCAAAACAATATCAACTTTGGATCCAATATGAGACACATAGTTTCGATCCAATTAAAGGTTGGTATTGCCAATGCAAGAATGGTGCTAGAGTGGTAGGTTGTTGTGCTCATATAGCGTCAGTACTGTGATACTTAGGTCATTATAGATGGTTAAACCACGCCCCTCAATACAGCAGTGATCATTATCACGAATTTTTGGTCGACGCAGCTGACTTGGAAGTTTCAGATGAAGAAGCAGAAGAAGTAGAAGCAGAATCAGTAGCAGAATGATAAAAATCAAAGGAGTGAATGAAAGAAAAGGGAACTAAGTTAATCAATCACCCCAGTGAGAGGCAAGGGAACTCACATTAATCAAGCACCCTAGTGAGAGGCAAGGGGACTCACGTTAATCAAGCACCCCAGTGAAGGGCAAGGGGACTCACATTAATCAAGCACCCCAGTGAGAGGTAAGGGGACTCACATTAATCAAGCACCCCAATGAGGGGAAACTAAACTTACGAAAATATAACCTAAGTTAACCAAAGTACACAGTAACCTTCAAGCACTAAACCAACGACAGTGCGACCTAAGTACGTTGAAACCTGCGAGTCATAAACCTATGACACGTTCACCTCAGTACACAGTAACCCACAAGCACTAAACCTACGACACGTTCGCCTAAGTACGCAGTAACGTGAACCCCTCATCCTACGACAAGTTAACCTAAGTAGACAGTAATCTTCAAGCAATAAAGCTACGAAATTATAACCTAAGTACGCAGAAACCTATCGCCTAGCAGGGTACAGCGTTCTTGAGTGACGGTACTTAAAGTTGCAGGTTAATGCGTACTTAGGTTAACCTGTCGTAGGTTTAGGGGTGTAGGTTACTGCGTTCTTAGGTTAACTTGTTGTACGTTTAGGGCTCGTAGGTTTCTGTGTACTTTGGTTATATTGTCGTAGGTTTAGTTCCTGAAGGTTACTGTGTACTTAGGTTAACTTATCGTAGGTTTAGGGGTGCAGGTAACTGCGTATTTAGGTTAACGTGACGTGGGTTTAGGGATCACAGGTTATTGTGCAACCCAGGCACGTAGCTGGATCGTGGAACAACTCCGTTGCCCATCGTCATCACGTGTAATGCCCTGGTTGCAACCAAACGTTGTAAGCTGACGTGATAAAGTTCATTGACCCAAAAAAACTTCACATGAATTTTTTCAGATTTTTTTTTAAGAATTTTCAAAATTGACTCTTAAAGGATCTTAAATTGACCTCAATAGGACCTTTTTGGTAAGACACATGATATATTCGAATTCAGCGGTCCAAAAAATATACATATAATTTTTTTCAGATTTTTTTCTTGATTCACCGCGTTTTGACCTTCAAATGACTTTGAACCTGACGCGATAGAGGTTAAGGAATGCCACATTCGTCATCAGCGACCCCGAAAACCTATAACATTTTTTTTTTTATTTTTTCAGCGTTTTTTATTGATTTGACTTTCAAATGACCTTGAACCTGATGCGGTAAAGGTCAACGGATGCCAGATTTGTAATCAGCGGCCCCGAAAACCTATAACACATTTTTTTTCTATTTTTCTCCCGTTTTTCTCAATTTGACCTTCAAATGACCTTCAAATGACCTTGAACCTGAAGCGATAGAGGTCAACGGATGCCAGATTTGTAATCAGCGACCCCGAAAACCTATAACAGCGTTTTTCCAGCGTTTTCTCTCGATTTGACCTTCCCATGACCTTGAACCTGACGCGATAAAGGTCAGCGGACACCAGGTTCGTAATCAGTGACCCCAAAAACCTATAACATATTTTAAAAAATTTTTTTACCGTTTTTTCTCGATTTGACCTTCAAATGACCTTGAACCTGAAGCGATAGAGTTCAACGGATGCCAGATTCGTAATTAGCGACTCCAA
>NC_046662.1:77629280-77630577 GCF_010883055.1 Belonocnema kinseyi | reverse complement strand
CGAACTTGAATGAAGTTATGCCAGTAAGCCTGATGTAGTCAGTATCACTTAAAGCACCAGGAGCATCAAAATTCAGTGATCTTTTACTTGCGAAATGACGTAGATCGTTCAACAGACCGCACACCTCTGTACTCGTCATTGTGGTCGTATCTGAAGCTGTTGGAACACGAGATTCTTCATTTTGTTTGAAGAACTTTCCTTTCAGATGTCTTTTGCAACATCGACATTGTCCCTGAATTATTATACCCCGATTGATGAATAGACGCAATTTTGCTTCAGATGGTACGACTACAAGTTGACCTGATGAACGGCAAATAAGGCAACGGTTCCTTGCTTTACTGCATCGACTAAAAGGCAAAGTTATTTGCTGATCAACATTTACATTCTAACTTGTAATATTTGACTCAACATTGGCCAAGTTTCCCACCAATGAAGAGCTGCGGTCGCTTGATGACGACGACTGCGGGCCCGCTTGCTCACCCTAACCAGTTGCCGATACTGAGGTTCCTAATCTCTGTATAGTACGACTTCTTGAGCCTGCCATGACGGCATCATGCCTTCACCCAGGGACTTTGCCAGTGATCGGTTGCCCGTCTTCACCGCGTGGAGGTGCCCTGGGGGCAGGCACAAGAAGACTTCAACAGATATCTTGTTTATACATACTCTGAATCAGAATTCAGACATCCCAAAAATCTATATAAGATTCTTCAGAATTTTTTCAGATATTTTTGTTTAATGCGTCCATCAAATGACCGTGAACCAGACGGGATAGAGGTCAACGGATATCAAATTCAGAATCAGCGATCCAAAAAAACTATAACGTATTTTTTTCTACCGTTTTTTCTCGATTTGAACTTCAAATGACCTTGATCCTGATGCGACAGAGGTCAATGGATGGCAGATTCGTAATCAACGACCGCGAAAACCTATAACATATTTTTTAATTTTTTCAGCGTTTTTTATCGATTTGACTTTCAAATGACCTTGAACCTGACGCGATAAAGGTCAGCGGACATCAGGTTCATAATCAGCGACCCCAAAAACCTATAACATATTTTTTTTAAATTTTTTTACCGTTTTTTCTCGATTTGACCTTCAAATGACCTTCAAATGACCTTGAACCTGAAGCGATAGAGTTCAACGGATGCCAGAATCGTAATTAGCTACTCCAAAAACCTATAACGTATTTTTTTTTATTTTTTTACCGTTTTCTCTCGATTTGACCTTCCAATGACCTTGAACCTGACGCAATAAAAGTCAAAGGACGCCAGATTTGTATTCGGCGACCCCGAAAACC
>NC_046662.1:77622258-77629180 GCF_010883055.1 Belonocnema kinseyi | reverse complement strand
CGAATCGTGCATTTTCGGCTTACATACGAACTCACAGTGGTAATCATGCACTTTCTGTTTTGCGGCTCCCAAACGGTAGGTATGGTGGGGGTAATTTCCAACACTGTTCCTTAGTGGTTCGCATTACGAGTTCAAGGAAGATCATTGTAGGTCATCACTATCATTCTTAGGTCATTTATGATCAATTCATGCCGCGAAGTGTCAACAGCGGTGCCTTCTTTGTTTTTCGATAAGCAATTATGTATCACACTTTAAAATGGAAAGTCCTCTTTCTTCAAGAATTGTTCTCTCGAAATTTAAATAAGCGGTGTTCTTATGTGAACTTATAAAGGATAAATTTCTAATTAAGAACGGAATAATGAAATTTGTGAGTAAAAAAATATATTTAAGCAACAAAAGCTTTCAATAAAAAAGTTTAATTTTATAACAAAGAGGTGAATCTAGAAAAAATATAACTTTCAACATAAAAGATTAAACTTTAACCAAATAGTTAAATTTTCAACCAAAAATATGAATTGTCGAGCAGAAAGATTTATACTCTACTACTCGAAAATATGATTTTTTTTACAAAACTAATAATTTTCTAACACAAAGTTAAAAGTTAAACAGTTTAATTTTCTACCAAATTGTTGAATTTGGAATCCAAACAGATTAATAAAGACCCATATAGTTGCATTTTTAACCAAAAGAATGAATTATTAACCGAGAAGATTAATTTTCGACCAAATAAGCTTGTGAGTTCAAAAATTCTTTTAAAAAAATGTAACAAAATAGCTACATTTTAAAAAAATATGATTTTTCTACTAAAATGATGAATACTAAAAAAATGAATTTTCAACAAAAGAGTTTAACCCAGAAGATGTTTTTTCAACCATAAGAATTAATGACTAAAAATGGAATAGTTAAATATTCAGCCAAAAATATGCATTTTCCAGAAAAAGATGAATGTTCTACCAAAACAAACAAAAAACACGTTTTCAACCAAATACATTCATTTAAAATTGGATAACGACTTCTGTCTGTATACACAAGGGAAGTATGATCTTAAATTGCAGGTTATATCATTATATTGACATAAACACATTTGATAAAATGCTTATAAATTTAAAATCAAATTTGAGTTCTAATAACCTAAAATAGATAGAATCTTAACTTCACATTACGTATCATTCGTTTTTCGCTTACTTATCGCGTGTTTATTTTGCATTGAAAATATTACACATAACCTCAACTTGACTGCATGTATCATCTGATCGACATTTTACACTCTTTATAGATTTTTCGTGCATGCGAGAACATTAAAGTTTAATTTTAGATACACAAATAAGTTATCAATTAATTTCTTGAATTACTAGAAATAAGTAAACCCCTCAAATATTTACAGCCTTTATTTGACATAACCATAAATGTAATATCTCGGATATTTCAGTTAAACATTTTCGATGTTCCGTAGTAACATATTACTTTTTAATATCTACAGATGTTAACTTCAAACATCCAGATCGTTGTCCCATAGTTAAACATAATATATGTTAACGTTGAAAAGATGGATGTCACGCTTGAACATCCATTTTTCTCCGTGTTGTATTTCTAATAAGAAAAATATGCATTTTCAACAAAGAAGATTAGTTTTCGACGACAAAAGACGAATTTTTAACAAAAAATAAGAATTTTCAATTATGAAAGATCAATTTTCAATCAAAAATAAACATTTTTAACAAAACATGAAATAGTTACATTGTTAGCTAGGAAAATTAAATCTAAGATAAAAATTTGAAGCAAATATTTACATTGTAAACAAAAGAGATAAATTGAACTAAAATTATGAACCTTTAAAAAATGAATGTTCAGCAGAAGAATAGGGGAGGTTTGTACAGGTTGGGACACTGTATAGGTTGGGACAGCGCGTTTTCTGCATTTATTTACACTGGTGCCACCTGTTATTACTGTCATATTCGAGGAGATGTTTCATGCTTATAGCAGCTGAACGAAACAGCGTGTTTACATGAAGTAAAACAATTATCGTGTTGACATTATCGGCATTTTGGTGATTCGGGAAACGAGAGGCGGTGCTCAGTCATGCGTGACAAAGAGCAGTGCAGCGCAGTGGTACAGTGGGCAGTACTCTCAGCGCGTTAGTATCTTCAGTAACCCTGCAGAAATTGTTCACACGAGCCTGAATGTTTACGTTCGGAGCGAGCAAATGGTGTGTTCGATTTAAGTGAAGGCCATTTAGGACCATCTTAAGACCTCACTTCAACGGAATTTCCACTGTATTAGAATCGTCACAAAGTCAAAAATTAAGTTTTTACGATGACGTCTGTCTGTCTGTCTGCCAATCTAACAGGCTGTCCGTCCCTTCATAAACACGATATCTCTCGAACAAATGAACAGATCAAATCCAACTTTAACACATTTTTTGTGGATCCTAATATAAAGAACGAGTTCGTTAACCAGCCTTCTTTGACCAACGGTTCTCGATTTATCCACCGAAAATGCTAGGCAAAAATCGAATATTCCAATTTAACGCCAAACTACGACGAACAAGTTAGAAAATTTTACCCAGGTGCGAATTCAGGTCGGCACCCAAGCAGGTGCGTTGGACCAAAGTCGGACCGACTTTGGCTCGCCGTAGATCGGCAGCCAAAGTTGGGCCACCTTTTATATTTATAAGATATTTATGTCGTCCCAACCTAAACAGCCAACGTTGGCAGAGAACGTGGGACTGACAATTGGCCCAACAATGGTCCAAACATGGATTAACTATCGGGGAAACTATGGGACATCTTTCGTTATCGAGTAACGCCGACTAGCGTCCCAACTCTGGGCCACGGTGGCCCAGAGATCGGCATGAAGGGATTTAGAAAGTTCTGAAGAAGATAGGCCGACTATTGGCCCAACAATATCCCAAACATGGACCAACCATCGGGGTAACTATGGGACATCTTTCGTTAACGAGTAACGCCGACTAACGGCCCAACTCTGGGCCAAAGTCGGCTCAGAGATCGGCATGAAGGGATTTATAAAGTTCTGAAGAAGTTAGGCCGACTATTGGCCTAACAATGACCCAAACATGGACCAAACATCGGGGCAACTATGGTACATCTTTCGTTAACAAGTAACGCCGACTACCGATATTTGAGAAGAATTAAAAAAAGCAAACGAATTTTCAAGAGATTTTAGAGACTTTAAAAATACTTTTTTTGAGCCCAAGAGATTTTTTTAGTGATTTTAAGGGATTTTGTGCCATTTCAATGGATTTAATATGGTTTAAAAAGTTTGTAAAGGAATTTGAAATCTTAGATAGCATTTTAAATGATTAAACAAAATCAAAAGAGTTTAAGGATTTTCATATAATTTAAAAATATTTTAAAGTATTTCAACAGACTTTCAGAAATTTGTAGGAATTTAACCGGAGTCATTTGATTTTGAAAATTTTTAAAATTTATAAATGAATTTTAAAAGAGTTCAAGATATTTTTAATGAATTTAAGAGATTTTAACTAATTTTGGATAATGTTTGAGGAATTTCGGTAAAATTTAAATGACTATTAAGATTTCAAAGTAATTTTAAAATATAAATAATGATCATGAATTATTTAAAGCCTGTTAAATATCTTGAAATATTCGGAAATTTCTAGAAATCCTTTGAATTCTAATGAATTTCTTAATATATATATACCTTAAAGGTTCATCCGCAAATAGTTAGGTGCATAGAGAGATAAATGCCGCTTTGGAAAATCAGATTGACTACCTAATCTGGAAAAAATCGTGTGACAGCTAACAAGGTCACCTTTCAGAGAGGTGTCTTTCAGGGCGACACCATGAGCCCACTTCTCTTTTGCCTTACATTATTGCCACTATCTCTCGCACTTCGCCATTTCGACAGGTACTTGTGCGTCAAACCTGGAGATCGAAAGTACAAGGTCACGCATGTATTTTACATGGACGATCTTTTTCTAAGGAAAATTGGAAATCGATTTCTAAGGAAATTGGAATGGAATTTGGGTTAGAAAAATGCGCCAAGATTTATTTGAAGCGAGGAAAACTTAATGGCATCCCTGAAGATCCTGAGCTCGTTGATAGAAGCGCTATATGACACCTTTGCGCTGGAAAAACTTATACATACCTGGGCGTGCCACAGATCTGCATTCAGGATGTGAAATCTATAAAGGATACTCTCCGAAGCAGATACAAACGTCTCATCCGGCATATTTGGTCTTCCAAACTGTCGGCGAGGAACAAAGTATCTGGAACGAACATGCTTGTCGTCCCGGTAGTACTCTATTCATTTGAAGCAGTTCCATAGACGAAGAACGAACTCAGATCCATTGATATCGGGACAAGAAAGGTTATGCACATGAACAAAACCATGCATCTTAAGTCTTCCGTTCCGCGACTGTACATCTCACGCCGTCAAGGTGATCGCGGAATATTGAGTCTTAAATGTCTTCATAACAGGATTATTCTGGGTACAGCGCAAATGGAAGACGTTGCAAATGGAAGAGACCCTCTTCTTAAAATGGTCAGGAATCACGAAAATGTAGACAATGGAGCGTTTCTGTACAAAGCATCGGAGGAGGCTGCTAAAACACTCGGACTTAACTTCAGTATTAGGGGTGAGAAAAATGCATCAAATCTTATCCATCTCGAGTAGTCACTCCTGAAAGCTCGGATAAAGAAAGCACAAGAGAGAAACATTCGTGCACAGCTCCTCGATAAGAGGATGCACGGTATCTTCCACAGAAATGTGAAGGATCAGTCAATGTCTTGTGAGCTAACGTTTGCTTTCCTTAAATCGCCCGGATTCAAGTCTGGTACGGAGGGTGTCATTTTTGCATGCCAAGACGGTGTCATTTCCACCTTAACATACCGTCGCCACATTTTGAGCCAAGACATTTGTGATTATAGTTGCAGGGCGTGCCATGCACACCCCGAGAATTTAGCTCACATAGTATCTAGTTGTCCAACTCACGCGAGAATGACCTACATTCAAAGGCACAGTGCGGCACTAAGAGTGCTTTATTACCATCTCTGTCACTCTTACGGCATTAACCTTAATATCGCTTCTCTAAATGCTCATAGGGAAATCGAGTCAATTGTCGAGAATAGGAAGTGCTGCTTATACTGGAACTTTATATTCTCGACAATTGTTTCTGTTGCTCACTCGCGGCCTGACATGGTTCTTCTTGACTTCAAGAAGCGAACCATGTTCGTTATCGAATTTTCGGCACCAGCTGACAAAAACATCATAGCCAAGGAGAATGAAAAGAAAGAGAGGTATCGAGACCTTATAAAGGAGTGGCAACGATTGTACCCGGAATATTCTGTTAAACTAATCGTCCTTATCATCGGCGCTCTTGGAGGTGCCAAGCTTTCACTTGCTAATGGCTTTAAAAGCATTCCTGCGTGTCAACAATATGCTAAAACACTTGCGGCAAAAATGCAGAAGGCGGTAGTCCTTGGGTCGCTCCGTGTTCTTAGGGTGCACGAGGCTTTTGCTGGATCATCGTATTGATTCCGTTACAGACTGTAACCACCTTACTCACGGTCGTGAGACGTGGTTGTGGCTGAAATTTTACCGCGATTTCGCTGGGAGCGGATGCAATCTTCCAGATCAGCACCCACTCCCGGCGAAATCCTGCAGTTGTCCTTATGACAAATTTTTAATTATATCTATATATATATATTGATTTTTTTAAAAAGTTTTATAATATCTTAAAATATTTTCAATTTAGTTTAAATCTTTGTTAATCACATAAAATATTCAATAATAATTTGTAATATTTCTAAAATCTGAAATCTTTTTACATATATTATTATGAGCGTAGCAATATTTTTTATAGAATGGTTCACAGAAATTCGCAGGCGGCCGTGCACAGCTGACGGTTATATTTCAGATTTTTTTTGTAATTCTTCCAGGTAGGTTAGCCGAGAGGCTTTAGGCGTTAGGAATGCGAAACTTATAGGGTTCAAACCCCAAGGATAATTAAAAATTTTCATAGCGTGCGAATATAAACAGTCTAGTGATTGTATTATATTTATTAAACAACCCATCGTATCCTCTACTATAAGATTAGTTCTATAAAATTTAATGGCTATTTTTTCCGTGTAATTGCTATAGTTTGCCCGATTTTGGTAATGGATATTGTACCAATAGTCGGCTACCATGGTCGGGCCGAAGTTTTAATTTCGCCGTTGTGCCGACTTCTATTAGTCATGGTTGGGCAACTATGGTAGCCAATAGTTGGCAAACAGAGTTGGGCCATAGTTATCATTTCTCGGTATGTTGGCCAATTGCCTGGTTGGCAAAGTTAGCCCAACTCCGAGAAAGTTGGCCCGACTATGGCCCAATGGAAAATTCGCACATGGGTAGGAGAAGAATACTACACCTAGAAAAAAGTTTAGTTGAATCAAAGAAATTTTCTTTAAATGAAAGAAATTCTAGTATTGATATACGGTCAAAGAAACATTTGTTTGATTTAAAGAAAAATTATCTTGTTAATTTTTTTTATTGGATTTAAAGAAATATTTAGTTAATTTAAACAGAAAATTTCTTTAAATTAAAGAAAATGTTCGTTCCTTTAAACCGAATGTTTACTTGAATTGAAGAAATATTTAATTGCTTCAAATAAACAATTTCTTGGAATCAAAGAATCTGTAATAATTCTAATTAAATACAAGCAAAAATTTTTCGTTTTACTTCGCATGAGAATATTTTTCCAATAATCGGTCTATTTGTTTACCTGAGGAAAAAGGTTTTTCTGAATATTTTTTAGGTGTAAATGGGTTTTATTCTTTCCTAATTTAGAATTCCTCACGAAAAGGGGGAGGGTCGGTAAGGCCGGTTTTTGGCCTAATTTATTTTTGGACCAAAAAATCTGAAAAAATCATGGTAGTATCTTATAAGTATCCTGAGTCGA
>NC_046662.1:77619227-77622158 GCF_010883055.1 Belonocnema kinseyi | reverse complement strand
AATAATATTATCATTAATATATATATATATATATATATAAAATAGTATTAATATTTATATAATTTATATTTTATACTTGAAGTAACGTAACCTCAAAATACACGCATTAAAGAGGCGCTCGAAGTATTCAAATCATGAGAATCACCAGCCCAGCATCGAAATCTGGAAATATTAAAATCCCAATCTCTTCATTTTATTTCAAAGCAGATAGAGATGTAAATAGAACCGCCGAAGTGTTCCGACCGGCAATCGTGCACCTTCGAGTTTTCAAATTCAGAAGAGGAGAAATGGGTTGCGCGCGCAACCCAGGCATTTATATCGTCTCCTACCATATTCACACGGACATAGACCTGTCATAGTATTGGATCACGTCTCGTTTCAGATCTGGTGCTAAAGAACAAGGCGAATGTGGTGGGAATTCTGGAGACTCAGATCGAAGCTAGCTGTTTCCCTCTATTTTCTCTAAATCGTCGTAACGTCTGCAGAGAGTTAGAATAACGCGTGCTTCCATCCACGACATCGCCATTTCACGATTAGTCGTCTATCATGAAGCAGTTTTGGTCAAACAGCAAGGGTAAGTTTTTCACTAAATTTGATCTCACCTATCAAAAACCTAAATACAGTAACGAATTGATAGAAATGAAAAGCTTAAATCTGATAGTTCTAATCATTATAAGTCTCCTATTATAAGACAATATCTCTTCTCCATGAAGAATAATCTCGAGGAGTGAATAACAGAATTGCTAACTTTCCAATGAGTTGAATACTTTTAAACAAGAGAAACTTGAAAAATATTATTGAAAAATCCTTTTTTCAGAGGATTTAGTTGCTGCGGAGGAAGGCAAAGCGAATTTGGTACCAGTTCCTAAAAATGGTTGTCGGAAGTTTACACAAATCGTCCAATCAATTTTGGTGATTGAAATCGCCCTTTTTCTCGGATGGGCCTTTTTTTCATTCTATCAAAGCCAATACGTTTCGCCGACGGATCTGAAGGAGGACCAATTAAGGAAAAGTGCACTGAAGAAGAATTTTCAATTGAATCCAGATAGTCCGAATGATTTAGATTTTATTACATGGCAAGAGAAATCAAGTCAGAACAAGGCATTCGATCCACCATCGAGCAGTGAACCTTGGTCGGCAAAAACGCAAAACGTTCTGATCCCTGAATCATTCACGGAAACTGATTCAGTCTTACTTAACGAAGATTCTGTTTTTCATTCACAACAATCTTCACCTTACGTAACAATACCTTCAGAAATAAAGGAATCTACTGAATATGTTACAGAAACTACTCCTGTGCCAACGCATATTGCAAACCTAAAAAATCAGGAAAATTTGAATGAATTTGAATCTGAAATTGGAATGTCAATTGTTACCGAAGCACCCAGAAAAATGGTAGAAGATATAGCAGAAACAAGTTCAGAGATTCCTCAAATGTCAACTTTGGTAGCAGAAATGGATGGTAATTCCAGCGCGGTTGAAAAGTTTCAAAAGGAACTAGAGAAAGAAATTCAAAAGGTTTTGGACAAATCACAAAAAGATGAAGATTTCTCTCCACTAAATCTTATTCAAATTTTGCACGATTTAGACAGAGCTAAGGCTACAGCTGCAGAAAGTGTACCCGCTGAAGAAATTGTACCATCGTATGTTAAAAAGTATCATTTCCAATTTTCGATGGGACCAGAAACTGGAATTCAAGAAAGTGTTGATAATGAAAAGTCTCAAGAAGTTTCGCAACAGATTCCATTCTTTATACACGTTTTTTTTAATGTGAGTGATAGTGATGTGTCTTCAGCTGAGAATGCTGATAGTTTCTTACAAGGTAAACAAAGTGTCTCAGATCCAGGATCTTTCTTCGCAGATTCTGGATTTTCCAGACAGCCAACAATTGAAGACAGCTCTTTGGATGACGAATCTCTGAAGTGGTGGGTCAACATTCCGGAATTTCAGCAGACGAAAGTTGGAAGCTTCAGTGATGAAGAATCTCAACGAGAAAGTATGATTCTGACAAGCGCACCTAAAAATGAAGAATCTGGAGAACAAAGTTTGTTTAACTTATTTTTTAATCAATCAGATTCCCCAAGTGTAATCCCTGAATCGAACGAACATGAATATAAATCCAATGAAGTACTAGAGGCTCAGCCAGAAAGTTCAGACACTCTTCTCACAGCCGCTGTTTCACAGATTTTGCCTGATGAAGTAGACCTAGTTGATCAACATATGAAAAAAATTGACGAACAGAGTTCAGTGGAGCCAAATCATGGATATGTAAAAGAGGCGATTCCTGAAGAAGCATTGGTAAATGAAGCAGAATTAGAAAAACAAATAAACGATTTTATGAAAGCACTTGAAAATATCAAAATTTCAAATGAAGATCGTGTTATTAATGGTATTCACACTGAAAGTAATTTAAATCAAGAGGAAAGTATGAAAGTGGAGGAAGAAACAGTTTCTGAAGAAAATCAAGAAATTCCAGAAACGGATATTTCTTGGAAGGACGAACAAAAACGGTTTCATTCTCAACCAACCTGGAAAGAAGAGACAGATGGAGATTTAAACGAATGGTTTAAAAATTTGGAAGCCGAGAATTACGAGTATGAAGAATCTTCGAAATTTGATTCAAGAGATTACATGTATAATGATTAGGAAACAGGAGTGTTCTTTTTGTCATTACATCTAATGACTCTAAAACATGAGAGGTAAATAACTGGGCAGATGACAATTCCGCCACAGCTACCTGTGTACCGTTCCCCCACTACGCGGCGTCTACTGACCCTGTCGAGCTGCTGCAGTGAGCTTGGTCAGCGGGGAGCATTTGTTCCTAATGACGCCTAAAATATGGAATATAAAATTTTTTAAATTTCCCACTTAGTAAATCACAAATATGATATTCGAAATCTACGAATTATAACGATTCCAACGATATGTTGT
>NC_046662.1:77569487-77619127 GCF_010883055.1 Belonocnema kinseyi | reverse complement strand
AAATGAATACTAATTCTTTAATTGTCAACTTTATGAGTCAAACAACATATCGTTGGAATCGTTATAATTCGTAGATTTCGAATATCATATTTGTGATTTACTTAGTGTGAAATTAAAAAAATTTTATATTCCATATTTTAGGCCTCATTAGGAACAAAGGCCCCCCGCTGACCAAGCTCAGTGGTAGCAGCCCGACGGTGTGAGGGGAAGCCGCGTAGTGGGGGACGGTACACAGGTAGCTGGGGCGGAATTGACCATCGCCCAAATAACTTCGTATTTCAGTGTAAAATTTTCATAATTAAATAACTGTAAATTATATATGAGTTTTTAAAAACCTTTTTATCTTTCAGAGTCTAATTTTTGGGATTAGCCTTTAAATTTGAAAACGAGTCCGACTACTCAGACTAGTTTCCAATACATTTTATGTAAGCTATACTGATTAAGGAAAGAGTAATAGTCAGCGATGGAAAATAAATTATGTAATAGTAATTAAATCTTATTAAATACGTGACTTCCTTGAAATTAAACTTTTAAATTATAAATTAACAATAGGAATTATAATTGGAACAAGAAATTATAATTTTAAAATACTTTTTATCTTAAAGACGTTTTCAGACTTTAACGATTAATAAAAGAAACATGCACAAACCACTGATTGAAGGATTAATCGCTTTACTGCGCATGGACCTTGAACTTTATGTTAATTCTTTACGATTTACTCTACCGCTTATTCGATAACGTTCCTATGCGTTGAGTAGCAATTACTACTTGTTTCAACTTTACTCAATTGGGTCACTTACTCTCCTTAAAATAATTATATATTTGCTAATGAATTTTATAATTGAGAAAAGTTTTTTTTTTAATTTCTAAGAAAAAAAGAATTGATAATAGGGTCAGGAGAAATTAAGGTAATATTTTCTAAAGGGAGATAGTATTTTTATTTTATTGTCATGATCTCTGAAAAATTCTTATATTTAAAACATTTCTGCTCAAAGAAGATTATAAATAAATTCCTGAGAAATTAGAGTAATACTTTTTAAAGGAAGATACTATTTTTATGTTATGGTCACGATCTTTCAACAATTCCTTATTTAACAAATTTTCACCTAGGGAAGAAGAATATGCACACAGCTTTAATATACTTCCTTTTCAATTATCCCTGGAAAATAAATGTGAAATATCTGCATTTTGTTTGACAATTGCAGTGAAACCCTTCAATAGCCCTCCCTTATATAGCCCTTCCGAGAATTGACGGCGAGCCGTAGGTAGGTATAACAGAAACTGCGCGGGGGCCGCGGGGGGTCTGCGGAAAAATTGGCGCTATAAAAGAGTTTCACTGTACAAAGTTTATATTACTTAAAATATATAGAGGTTTGTATTTTTTTAAATAAGTTAAATTTAAGCCGGATTAAAAAATTGTTATTAATTTTAGAACCAATAAAAACATTTTGTCTAGAGGTTGCAAATAAATTTTTTGTTTTAAATTGTTTACATCTGCTTTCAGGTATATGATTGTCATTATCCTTGAATAAAAATGTTATTTTATGAGTACTAAAGTGAGATTGATCTATTTTTTTATGTCTTGGGCAACAGGAATAGATTTTATTGCAAATTTTATTCTGCATACTTCTTCCAGATTTAGCAAAGGGGCTGTTTAAAAACTAAATCACACTTTTAGAGGTAGGAGGTGATCGGGCTTATGACAATTTTAAACATACGGGGAGAAAGGTTCATACTAAATGTGACGACACGCATGGAAAATATAAATATGAATAACGTTTCTTTCAAGTGCTTCAAAAAATGGAAATTCATGATTTCATTTTACACTTTTGAAATTCCCCCTTTCCCCTTTATTTTCAAGAAACTTTCCTTTTTTCTCCTTTTTTTCGCTTCAAGTCAAACTGAATTAATAGAACTCAATCAGATAAGGCAAATTTTTTTCGTTGCGGACGTTAATTTGTTTTTAATTGAAAAGTCTATTATTATATTTTTGGTTCAGCGAACATCTCTTTTCGTAAAAAATTCTACTATCTCGTTGAAGATTGAACTATTTAGTGTAAAATTATTTTTTTTGTTTTCGATAAATTTTAAACTGTAAACTTAAATAATTTATTTTTGGTTGAAAATTGATCGTTTTTAGTTAAAAATGTAATTAATAAAGTTTTCATTGGGAATTCATATTTTTTGTTGAGTATGCAAATATTTGGTTGAAAGATAAAGTACTTTGTTAAAAATTAATTTTTGTGATTGAAGAATATTCCACTTTAAAATTTCAACTGTTTTCTAGAGAATTCGCCTTCATGGTTTGAAAATTCAAGAATTTTGAATCAATTTTTTTCTCCTCTGAAATGAGAAATGTTTCCTTGTTAAAAATGTAATATTTTTGTTGAAATTTCCTCTCTTTGGTTATTAAATATTCATCTAGTTTGGGAAATATTTAATCCTTCTTGGTCAAAAATACAACTGGTTGAAAATTAACCTTTGTTGGTTGAGGATTCAACAATTTTGCTGTAAACTCGTTTTTTCCGTTGAATTCAACTGTTTTTCATTCAAAATTGTAATATATTTTGTTTTAAATATCAACTCTTACATTTATTTTTGAGATTCACTTTCTTGGTAAAATTAAAATGTTTTTTATTTAAAATTATCATCTTTTTTTAGTTGTAATATCGAATAATATATTTTTTGTTGAAAATAAATCTTTTTTTCTTGGAAATTCAATTACTTTTCTGAAAGTGTAACTACTTTGTTGAACACACTTCGTTTTAGTTGAAAATTCAACTATTTTGTTGAAAAATAGATTATTTATTGAAAAAATAAACTGTTTTCTGAACATTCGTCGTTTTGGATTGAAAATCGAACTGCACACGGAATAAAAGAACATTTCAGATGCAAATTTATATATATTTAATGTAAAAACGTTACTTTATCATAAAAAAATTAAGTTGTAACAAAATACTTGAATTTTCAACCTGAAAAAATGAATTCTTAATATTTGATATTTCTACCAAAAAAATAACAAATTTCATTTAAAAATCAAATTTAAAACAACAAATAACAAATTTTCAACAAATAAAAATTTGTCAATGATGAAAGAAAAAAAGTTCACCTAAATTGTCGAACCTTCAACAAAAAAATTAATTTTCGTCAAAATAGGTAAGTTTTTTTCGATAAAATAGGTAAATTTTCAGCTAAAGAAGTAAACCTTTATTCCAAAAACAAATTTTCAACAAAGTAGTTTAACTTTTACCCAAGTAGTATAATTTTCAATTAAAAAAATAAGCTTTTATCAAATCAGTTCAAATTTAAACCAAAGAGATGAATTTTCAACTAAAAATACGAATCTTTAACAAAGAAATGATTGCTTAACAAAGTGGTTCAACCAAAATTTTTCAACAAAATAGTTGAATCCTCAAGAAAAAAAGATTAATTTTCAATCAAACAGTTGAAGTTTTATCCAACAAAGATGAAATTTCTGCCAAAAATGATGAATTTTTAAATTAAAAAAAAAAACTATTCTCCCCAACCATCCACAATCAGGGCCGTATGAATAATTTCTGTTGGAGTTACGTTTCAAATAAAATGTTGTTTGTTTGTATTTTTGCCATTTTGGTTTTATATTATCATAATGAAGGTAAAAATTTTTGTGCTCGAAAATCCAACTTGATCAAACTACTTATTTTTAAGTGTGTACGTACATTTATCAGGGTAGACATTTTCATCGAAGAATAAAAAATCTCCTGTAATTTCCCGTGTCTTTTTCGGTCCGCAAACATTTTTCACGGTCACTAAAACACAAAATTCGAACTCTAAGTCTAAGCATTTTTCATTTAAAATAATAAACAATAAACAACAAACTGAAGCATTCAAAGTGGAACTCTTGAATATTTAACTTTTTAAAATTGAAGATTTAAATTTGTTTAATTAAAACACTTTGTAATCGAATGCTAAATAATTAATACGTATAAAATGGACAGTAGTAACACTTTCTCATTAAACAAGTTTAAATGAAATGCAGATAATCTGCAAATTAAACGTTTTTAACTTTTATGAATTATAGAGTTCAAAGATTCAAATTCAATTCCAAAAATATAAATCCACGTTATCATTTTATATTTCAAAAAACGAATTTCCTACAAAAAAGTTGAATTTTCAATAATAAAGGATGACTTTAAAAAAATTGTAGTCATTTATAAACGGAATAAAACAATTTTAAAATGAAATAAAACAATGTTAAATTTCTTCTTCTTGTCAGTTATTTAATTTTATAGAAATCCTCTGACTTTTACAAGGTATTTTTTGTTAAAACTCTGAATTTTCCCTGACAAATGAAATTCCCTGACTCTAAAAACAAATTGTTGTTGGCTAGGTTCGGTACATGATTGAAGGTAACAAATCATAACAAAATCTCTCGACCCCTCCGCCCTTGAGCTGTTACGTGATTAAAGTACGGTCCCTCACAAATTGAATTCAATATGGTACCTAGACATTAATTTTATATAAAAGGATTTATTGCTCTATTTTCGTAAAAAATCACCCTATTCTGCCTATTATCAGAATTAGCATTTTAGATTGTGTAGCGTGTTAGAATGAAATCAAAGAAAAAAATTCCACTTAAAGAGTGATGGGGAGAGGTGGGAAGTCTTTGAATGAAAATACGGAAATCAGAAGTATTGCAGTCGATGATTTGCAAATATTGATAAAGGTGACCGTGAAAATTGATTATTCTATGTAGCTTTTGTGGATACAATTAATAGAAAATGTCAATAATGCACGATACGGCGTAGAACCTTGTAGCGCTTTTATTTTTGTATTCATTTAAATTTTCTTTGCCCAGGTTAAATAATTCATTATACAATATTTTTCTAAAGACAGAAAGAGTTTTTATAAGTCATTTTTACACATTCTGTTAAGACCCCACTAAGGAAAATTTATATGTAAATATTCGATAATTCCAAGCCCCTTAGCGTGCACGAAGACACATTTTCGTGAGCGTCTGCTCATAAAATTACAAATCCAGAAACAATGCCATAAATTTCCGGTTGCTTTCATGTCAACAGAAAGGGAAAACTAACCAGTCTCTTTCCTAAACATGACCACTTATATGCTAATCGCATTGTACAGCAGATTTTATTTTACGTTTTTTTAATAAGCAGCCTAACCACTTTCGCTATTCACAAAACCAACAGGATTTATAATAAGTAGAAAAATAATCAAATTAAAATAAAACTGCAATATTTAAATGAAAATAAAAATAATAAAACATATTTTCTGAAAGTTTTTAATAATTAATATAGTCGTAATTAGAAAAACCTGCCCGTCGCGCAGCTCATTTGCATTGCTCGCCGCGCACGCGGCTCGCAAGTTTGAGCGCGCCTGTGGATCTCGCGCATAGCACTCGATAATGTATTTACCTCACACTCCACGCTCGGTCATTGTACTTCTCCAAATTTTTTCATATGACTTTTAAATTTAAAGGTCAAACGATGGCCAACTGAGATTAAGTCATTGTGAATTCTCTTTTGTTAAAACTCTTTCTGCTCTAACAAACACATTTTCATCACGTGTCTCGTGAGAAAGAAAAAGTCGAAACCAAATTTTCAGATCAGATATTGGCAAATAATTTTGTTACTAAACATTTCATTTTACCTTGTGTCTTCTTTCCAAAAATTTTATAAGTATATTTGTAATGTGATTTTTCACGATTAAATCAAAAACTACAATCTTTATAAAAAAGTAATTCACAACAAACTTGTAGCTCTTTTTTGGGTGAACAACTTTTGTCCATTCATTTTCTTCGTACCTTGTTCCGATATTCGAAAAATTAAATTTTTTTTTGGATGAGAAGTTCTTTTTTATTTATTTATTTTTTTGTATCTTTCATAATTTTAACGAAAAATTGATTTTTCATATATTTTCAATCGCTTATAAAAGAAATGGTCTGGAAAAAATTTGTTCATCTTTTAAGGCCAGCAAAGTTTTTCTGAAAAATGGCATTATTTATTTCTTTAAAGCATTTTCGATTTAAAAAAAAAAACAGAATAATGGCAGAACGATGGATACACCTTCTTAAAAATTGTTTTTGCTGACTCAGAGGATCTCAAAACGTGGAGATTTGAACCTGAAGCATAAAATCAGTCATTGAAGTGTGGTCTGAATTATTAATTAACATTCATTCGATTCTTGAGGCCACCCATCCTTATTTTATTCAGTTTTTAGGTGAATATCTCGAAGGGTAGGAAGTACAGTGAAAAATACGATCGCGTTTCACGAAGGAATTAAGTTTATGTTGGAAATTATTTCTGTTTTTTAAATTTTACTTTCGCTATGTAAAAACGTTAATCAGTACCTGCAATGAAATGTCAAAACGCAGAGCTAAGTGTTCTAGTTAGAACGAGTATATATATATATATATATATTAATAATTAAAATGCTATACATTTGTGACAAATTAATATATTTTGAATTTAGTTAATATTATTTTGTATTGAATTATTATTTCTTTCATATAAATAAGCCTAAATTCTTGATTCAAGTATGGAAAAATTATTAATTCAAATGCATCCAAATCAGTTTAAAGAATCAAATTCTTTGAATCAAATATATGTTTCTTTGAACGACTAATCACATTTCAACTAATGTAGACCTCTTGAATCAAGGAAATCATTTTCTTGAATGTAAGAAATATGTATTTTAATGAAGAAAATACAGCCGAAGAATTAGTTTTTGCAGATCAACAAAAGATAAGTGTCTGGTTTGAATAAAAATTACTTCTGTTAAAGAATATTTTCTTAATGCTAAGAAATAGGATTCAAGTAAATGCATTTACTTGGTGCTAAGAATGATTTTTTTCAGTGTACATAATCGCACCTGCCAATTTCTTCACCTTACACCCTTGAGAGGATAAAAATATATTCTTTTAAAACCATTTTTTGTATTCCAAGAACCATACGCAAGAAAAATTTAACGACTTTTGCTAAAAAATCTACCCTTAGATTTAAAAAACTGCCCCTCTTCTTGTTTAAAGGTCGTAACCTTCTTCAGCGAAGTGCAATAACTTAAAAAATAATGCAGGCATAAGAAGACATCTGGAGAAGAAATGAAAAAAAAAACGATGTATTAAGCAGTTGTCTAGTGCCACTCTCGAAAGGTTAAAAACAACCCTACCTCATTTGTGAATTAATTTAGTAACAGAAGATGGAGTAGAGTCAATGAATTTGAAAACATACTGTATGGTGTTAAAGATATATGTATTTTTTCACTTAAGGGTGTCCTTTTAATATCACTTTACACCATAAAATACCTGTGCCATATTTAAAAATATATCTTATTTATTTATAAAGAACAATGCAACTTTAAACAATAAGTGAGATTAGCCTTGCAAAAAAAATCAAATATAATACATTTTTAATCAAAATTTAACACCAAAAAGTATTTAAAATATAGCACTAAATTATTTTGGAGGCTGAAGGATCGCTTAGAATCAGATTTGAAAAAAGGGTGGCTTATTCATGTGGTGGTTGCTGGTGGTAAAATAGTGGGGGTGGCTCGAAGGTTTAAAAGGCCTTTGCCACGCTTTTATCCTGCACAGTCTTTGTAAGGGTGCTAGTTCGTGTCGAAGTAAGAACGAGACCGCGTAAAATATTGCACGATAAACCCATTTTTTTATTTTAAAAATCCAACATGATTAATGAAAGTTAAAATCGTTAAAAATTGCCTCGAGTTCTTTATCCTTCAATCTTCAAAAGTGATTTTAAAGTTATCAGGACTAAAAATAATTGAGGAACGTCTGATACCGTGAATTTGATTTTAGAAAATTTGATCAAGTATCTCAAAATTCACCATGAGGGAGTTGTTGAGGGTTCGTTTATTAATCACGATAGTTTTTCTACTTTGCATTTCAACCCCAGCATGGTCAATGGCACTCACAACTTTCGGAAAATCGAATCCGCAAAATCAAAATCAACCTACACCTCCACCAACACCTGGTGAGTTCTGCCATTATGATTATTATTTTACGGTGTATTGACTGGCCGTTCAAAAACTACAATAAATGTCATTCGTAACTTTTAAAATGCTTGAAAAACTGAAAATGAGTGAGTTTATTTTACAAGTTAAACATATAAATACAGACTTCACGCTCTTTCTCCTATTACCCTCTTTTCCCCTTTTTTAAAGAATTATTCTTATTCTCCATGTTTTCAAAAAACGTTAACAAATTTTATTAAACAAAATATATATAATTTACTAAACCTTTCTGGCTGAAAATTGATGGTTTAAGATTAATCATTTTAGATGAAAATTAGTGTTTTTCTGTTTGGAAATTAATTTCTTTACTGAAAATTTAACTATTCCATTATTCATATTTTCTAGTTAACAATTAAACTGCTTAATTGAAAGTTTAATTACTTTGTTGAACATTCATTTTATTGATTTATGATTTAACATTTTATTTTTAAGATCTTATTTTTATGTTTGAAAATTGGCCCATTTTATTTTTAGTTGAAAATCGATCGTTTTTAGTTCTAAATTCGACTACTTGGTTGAAATAATTGGTTACGAATTCATTTTGTTAAATGAAATTTCCTTCGTTTTTAAAGATTTCCTCCTTTTCCTGGTGTTTTAAAAAACTTGACCTTTTCCTCTTTTTCGTTTTTACGCGAACCGAATTAATAGAACCCAATAAGAAAATTCAACTATTTTTTGTTGAAAGTTCCTTTATTTTTAGCCAAAAATGTAACTTATCCATTTCTGGCTGAAAATTGATCGTCTTTAAATAATTAAAGATTTTTCTTCTTCAAAATTTATATTTTATATTTTTGGATGAAATATGATCATTTTCAGCTGAAAATTTTGGGTATTCAACTTTTCATTAAGAATTCATTTTTTCAGGTTGAAAGTTGAACTTCTTTATTGAACATTCATTTTATTGGTTCAAGATTCATAATTTTAGTTGCAAATCAGTTTAATTGTTATTTAAATATTAAATTTTTTAACTGAAAATTTAACATTCCCAATTTTGTTTGAAAATTTATAATCTTTAGTTGGAAATTCAAGAATTACACATTCATTAAGAATTTATCTGTTCTGGTTGAAAGTTAATTTTATTGGTTCAAGATTCATAATTTTATTTGAAAATTAGTTGTTTTTTTGTTTGAAAGTTAATTTTTTAAACTAAATATTTAACAATTTCATTTTCGCTGAGAGTGTATCGTTTTAGCTAAAAAGTTAATTTTTTTTCATTCAGTATTCATCTTTTCTGGTTGAAAATTCAACTATTTCGTTGAAGGTTGAACTAATTTGTTCCAAAATGATTTTATTAGTTTAACATCTATCTCTTTAGCTAAAAATATAATCATTTTGTAGAAAAAATAGTTTTTTTTATTAAATTGTTTTATTTCAAATTTATATTTTTGGCTTAAGAGTTCAACTTTGTTCTTGAAAATTCGTCTTTTTCAGTTAAAAATTTTATTAATTCGGTAGAAAATATAACTTTTTTCTAGAGAATTCGCCTATTTCGTTGAATTTAACTGTTATTGATTCAAAGTTAAAATCTCTTTTGGTTTAAAAATTAATTTTTATTTGAGAATTCATGTTTATTGGTTGAAAATTTAACTGTTTTATTTGGTAGAAAATTAATCCTTTTTAATTGGACATTCAACAATTTTGTTGAAAATGCTGTAAATTTCTCATCGAAATCCAAAGCGTTTCGTATTGAATTTAAAATGGTACCTGCACATTAATTTTATTTCAAAGTATTTTTTTGTTTTTCCACTATTATTCCCCTAATTGCATGAAAAATAACCCTAATTTCCTCATTTCGAGAGCATTTTGGGCTGTGATCCCTGTTCAAATATTCTGTTTGCATGTTTTGTGTTTTATTTTGGGCGTTTATCAAAGGAAATCGAAAGGCAAATTTTGAAATAAAAAATGGGAGAGTGTTCGTATTTGTGACGTTACCATAGGGGAGGGGTGGAAAAGTTTCCAAAAAGTGTGACGTAGTTTTTGAACGGCCCCTGAAGAGAATTGTTAGATGTCTAAAACAAAGCTTGAAAGTTAAAATAATAATTATTAATTGGACTCTGCATGTGATAACCTAAGACATGTGGATCAAGATAATTCTTCTGATGACTTTATTGTTGTATTTTACAATTGTATGACTTTATAAGACCGTACTAAATTTAAAATCAATTAATCAGGTTTTCTAAAATGAAATTAAAACAAATATATTTTTAAATTTCTCAATTTTTTTATATTTACCTTACAAGTTTGGTTGTTCTTGATTCACTGATATTGTAAAAGTTCAGGGCTATCAAGTCGATAAATCTGAACAAAAGGTTTTGCTAAATCACAGTCTTCTCTGTAAGCTATTTTAGTCAATAGTACACGTGTGAACATTTTTATATTGAGAATGAGTTGCTATTATGAAGCTATTATTAAAATCCCCATAGAAATGAACAGGGTTGCCACAGGTCATAGAATTCTTGAAACCATAATATTTTCTTTTACCCGCCCCCCCCCCATTAAATTTTGCTAAGATTTTATAAACTTAGGAAACGAACATTATTCTGAATTCTGTTAATCAAATAAACCTTCAGATAAGAAAATGTATTAATAACAAGCAAGTCTTACAAATAAATCATTTTTTCGTTTTACAATTTTGTGGCTGAGAATTCAACTTGTGGTGTATTTCATTTTCTTGGTTAAAAATTTAACTAGTTATTGAAAGTGGAACTGCTTTGTTAAAATTTATTTCTTTGGTATTGAATTTTAATTTTTGGTTGAAAGTTTAAATACTTGATTGGAAATTCTTCTTTTTAATCTCGTGGTGAAAATGAAAATTTTGGTAGAAAATTCATTTTTTTGGTAAATAAAATTGAATTATTTTCTTATGAATAATTTTTTCAATAATAATTAATATTTTTAACTGAAAACATACCTATTCCATTTTTGGCTTAAAATTAATCATTTTTAGTTAAAAACTCATATATTTGGTTGAAGTTCGTCTTTTTTTGTTCATTTTTTTTGTCGACGATTCGTCCTTTTAGTTGAAAATTTATTTTTTCACTTGTAAATTTGACTATTTTGTTAAGATTTTTTAAAATTAAAAATTAATTATTTAATTAAAAATTTAACTATTCCATTTTTGTTTGAAAATTTTACTATTTGTTTAAAAATTCGTCTTTTTTAATAGAATTTTAATCTTTCGTTTTTCTTGCACGAAAATTCAATACATACTTTTTTACTATTTATTTGTTTGCTTGAGGACTCATAATTTAATTTGAAAAACCTTTTTATTTTTTTTGGAAGCCTAATCATTTTGTTGGAAATTTTCTTTTTATTCTGGTGGAGAAAACTTGATCTTTTTCTTTTTTGAAAATTTATGTCTTTGGTTGACAATTTATCTATTTCGTTATAAATAATTTTGGTTTGTTTTGTTAAAAGTTATTATTTTTGTTTACTAAAACTATAACTATTCCATTTTTGGTAAAAAATCATGTATCTTAATTGAAAAATCGTCTTTTTTGCTTATTTTTTTTTTGGTCGAAGGTTCATCATGTTAGTTGAAGATTGATCTTTTTGTTTGAAAATTGAACTTTTTTGTTAATTTTTTTTTTCATTTACAATTGAACTTTTTCGTCAAAACTTCAAGTATTGCGTTGGTTGTAAAGCTAATTTCCCTGTAAATACAATACTTCTAAGTCTCAATATATACGTAATTCACTTTTTTGGTTAGTGCGCATATTTTTGCACGTTTGTTTGCACTTTGCTTTTATACCTGATGAAAATAAAATGTATAAAGGTCAGGGAAAATGAAAAACTGGTCAGGGAAAAGTTTAGTAAAGTAAGGGAATTTCGAAATTAGAATTTTGTACCAAACCCTGTATGATTATGGTCGTGCAAAAGAACGTTGCTGTACATGTTAAGGGAAGTTATTAATCATATAGTCAAAATAAGGTTTATTATAAATAAAAATTACGTTTTTAATATCCTAGAGCCTGGAAAGAAAGAACTTATCTATTTTACGTCATATAATTACTTCCTCTTTATAAATCACCATATTCTCTTCCGTCAGTGGTTTTTTGTTGCATTTCTTTTTATCTTTTAAGTGTTTTTTTTAACGGTGCTACATAATTTATCGAATACACGAGACCTATACTCAAAGTGGCAAGAATTCTGCATATCTTGAAAGAAAATCTTTCGTCCGAGTGTCAAGGCTACACAAAGTGTGGATGCATGCTAATGTCTTGTAGAATACCAGGGTTGCAACCCTGAAAAATAGCAACAACCTGCCCTAAAGAATGCGATGAAAATAAAACTGGCTTGACTTAAACAATGCTTAAAATTACACAATTATTTTCGAATAAACATTACTTTTAATGAAACAATAATTAGGGAACATCCATTAGTTACATAAGAATGATTTTTGAAATTTTCGATCCCCTCCCCCCGTATGGTAAGGATTCGTATAAGATTTCAAAGGACAACAAAGTATGTCAATGAATAGGATTTACATGAATTAATTAAAATTAAACAAAATGTCTACCGGAAATGTCAATTTTTTCAAACAAAACTTGTAGCGCTTTCATAACGCGAAACACGTGATGTGACGTCATATGCTTTCAAAGCCAAAGAAAATACATAGTACATCAGTTTAATGGAAAAAATAAATAATTACCTAGTCGGCCACGGTTTTAGGATTAAGGGATTTATTCACATTATTCTTAGAGAGATTGATCAGCAACCTGGGTCGGAGCAGTGTTGCGGAACGAATGTGGTATTTACTTAAATAGCACGAGAATTCTGGATCAATCTGAAAAATCTTTATCCCTTCCACACACTACTCCTTTCCCCTACCGAGTGAGTCACGCCTACCCCGAAAGGGAAATGGCTTAATGGTGTAATAATAATTCTTTTTCGCGAAGTGCATTAAAAGTTAAGAACTTATTTCTCAATAATATTTTAATGTGCATGATCATAAATTGAAATAATGTGTGATTTTAATACTTTTAACGTAAAATCGAATTTTAGCCTCCAGCACACAAACTTTCTTTGCTACATATAACATGCAAAAATGATTTAAATGTGGCATTTGTCCGTTTTGCAGTGAATCTTTTTTCAACAAAAGTACCTCTACAGTGTAAAGATCTGAATTAATGACATTTGCGTTAAAATAAAAATTAAATTTTTAAGTTTGAGCTTTTGCATAAATGTTTGAAAACAATACATAATACGTATGCTACAAAATAAAGCATATTATATATTTCTGTAATAAAAATAAATATATTTGCTAACGTTGAAATGGTTGAAAAGATCTTAGCAATAATGTACTAGTATTCTTAATATTGTCGAGCACATTTCAAGTCGGATAATTAAAAAATTTTACCGTTCCTCGCCATTGGTTATACATAAAAATATTCTTTCAGTTTTTTTTAAACACTATAATTTGTTCATTTAGGCACAAAACCCCAATCTTAGAATTAATTTATTTCCCTTTTTTATAGGGAAAGCATGAATTGTTTATAAAATATTGAAAGCATGTGACGTCACAAGGTTTCCACGAAATATAAAGGGTTATAAGGGATTTTTATGATATTTTTTTGGAATTTGGAAGATTACAAGCGATTTTAAGTATTTCAAAATATTTGCCGGAATATCAGCAAATCTCACGGAATCTCAGGATTGAACGAAATTTTTACTTGATTAAATTTGTTTTAATGATTTGCAGAATTTTAAAAAGAATTCATAGGATTTCAAGACATTGTAAATATTTTCAGGGAAATATTACGCAATAAAAAAAATAAATAATGGTACAATGTGTAGAATAGCATAAAAAGTCATTTCAACAGCATAAAAGCTTTCAATTAGCATATCTTCAAAAAATAATTCGAAAGAGGAAACGGACGTAAGAAGTACTTCAGACACCCCCCTCCTTGCTAAGTAAGGATTCATAAGATTTTCCAGACACACTCCTCCCAAAAAAGCCTTACGTACAAATAATGGATGCTTCCTTATTTGTTTAAAAGCTTCTCTAATTTTGGATGAAAGATCGTAGTAGAGTTTCTTTCAAATAGAATTAAAGTAAAATGTTTTTTGACAGATAAAAATATAAAATTGCTAGTTTTGGATTTTTAAAAAGAAAATATATAGCAGCAATACTCAAATTCTACCGGAAACATTTGAGCGATAAAAGATCAATTGTTTGCTTCTTATTTTATATACAATGTGCTCTTAAAAATTAATGGTATCTTGAGCTTTAAGGCATTCTTGTGATTTTTATCGTTTTCACTGTTAATGAATTCATTACGTGTCTAAACTTTTATAACCTTGTAAAACGCACTAGATTTCGTAGATTTGTGAAGGTTCACGTGATTTTTGGATTAACAGTGGAGAAAATGTTTACTGCGAGCATAGAATAAAAATTCCAAATTATTAATTATTCTTTTGGAGTCTTTTTATAGTTTTTGGCTGCCTTATTTTGAAAGGTTATTACAAATAGTGGTATTTGCGTTCATTTCTAGTTGCTGCAAAATCGAATAAAAACATGTTATATTGCATTCACTTAAAAGATATTGTAATTACAATAGTTAATTCTGAATCATGATATTAGGGTGAGTTAAATCAGTTAAACCTATCCGACTTATTTTAAGACAATGTAGAAGCCTAATTAGTTATTGTTAATTAAATACAAAAGCTTGTATAGAAAACATTATTTTAGGCACAATTTAAGCTGCTTTGCTAAAGCAAAAATTTGTTGTTCTTTATTTTAGAAAGAATCCTCAGGTATTATTTTAAACATGAAAGAGAAGATTATATTTTCTTTATAATCTTCTTTGCATTCTTTTTAATAGATTTCTTTTAGTTTAAAAAAAATACGAACATAATTTTTTTAAACAAAAAATTTCAAATTATTAGTAGCTCAAATTATTACAAAAGCATGGCTGTGAAGTTTTTTTTTTCAAACATGTATTTATACCGGGTACCAAACATTTTTTCAAAATTTTCTTTATGGAAAAAAGTTGCGAATTATTTTTGTTTAAAGCTTTTTTTCAGCTAATCAAGATATTTTACGTTTATTTCTTCATTCTAGTCAGGGTGTCACATTCTTTCGAAATCGGACAAAAACATTTTTAAACATAAAATAAATACAATGCTTGCGATTTGTTTGAAAATCCAAGATTCCATTTTTTTCAAAAGACTACGCGATTAGAAACAAGTTGAAGTCACAAAATTGTTTCCTCGATTGTGACTATTTAAGCTCTATACAGAAAGTTTCTTTATCTCTTTCGATATTCTACACTTTTTTTTAAATATGCTTTTTATAAATTATTAACTTTTTTTTTTACTTTCCGAATATTATTGTTTTTTTATAACGAAATTTGTTACCTGAACTTTAATGTGCGTGTTGGCCAGAAATCATTTTCTCATAAAATAGTCGAGATAACATTGTTATATCGTTCCTCTCCGTCTAATATTGTAATTTAAAACGGAACATTAACTTAATTGATATTTAAAACTTGATTTTAACTATTTTAATTTTTAAAACAAAACACTTAATATTTCGCTATAAATTATTGCAATATTAGAAGAAAAGGAACATTAACAATTTTGTTATCAAAGAATTTTATTGGAAAACGATACCCAACGTATATTGTAGGTCAGATAAAAAATTTCGTTTCCCGCAAAAAGAATAATTTTTTCAAATTTTGCACAAATGATGTAATAAAAGATTACATACCTATATATACTTATCGCATTATTGAAGAATCATTAAGCACGATATCTCAAAGCATCTTGCATATTTTTTTTAAATATTAGAATTTTTTCTAGGAATAATCGTAATTTTGGGAATATTTGACTTTTTCAAGATTTCTTGTGATATCCAAAGGATCCAAAGGATTCCAAAGGATCTGAAGACACATTAAATATATCAGTTAGTTCAAAAATACAGCATTAAAAAAAAGTTTGGTGCAATTAAAACAAAAATTGTCGAAAAAATGTTTGAAACTGAGTCTAAAAAGTTTTTAATGCCAAAGGGAACCTTCTCGCCGAAGTTCATTCTATTGTAAAAATTTGAGGAAAATTTTAAACATCACCTTTAACAACTTTAAATTGAAAAGTATATAAGATATGTTGCCAACAACTAAAGAATTTTTAATTCAAGCAATTAAAATTTTCCGAAGTCTATTAAGTATATATAAAGTACAGATGAAAATATTTTGAAATATCCTAAAAATTATTTTGTGACTGATTTATTTGATTGGTAGGACATTATATTTGAGGAAGAAACCGATCAAAGCTGATTTCTATTAACTAACATTATCAATATTATCTAGCCTATTATTGAACAATCGTTGAGAATTCTTAGGAAGGGAAAAATTGGATTAATTTGGAATGGAATATTTAAAACCATTTGGAAACGGTCTACAAATGAGATACTTTAATTGGGTATATTCTAAGGGACTAGTGTTAAACAAAACGGCAGTATTAAAAATCGATTTCGGAAAGTATTACATTTTTAAATAAAAGTATTAAATCATGAATAATAAAATATGTATTTATATGAGTATTTGCAAAAACAGAGATATATTATACAACTTTACTGAATTATTACGAAAAATATTTTCAAAACATCTCTGGGAATACGATTACCACAATTCGTGTCTTGTCTTCGCAAATGATAACTTCAATGACCTCTTTTTTAGAATTACATTTAGAAAAACTAAGTTACGCCGCAAAATATTGACAAAACATCTATGGAAATACCGATTGATTGATTTCAGATCTGCATTCGAAAATGATAACTTTGATAAGTTTAATGACCTTTTTGTCAGCCTTGGAACATACCCTGTACTTCAATATATAGACCAATTCCATTTCAAGTAAAGCAGACAGATTCAGCTTAGGGTGTCAGAATGGTTTGGTATTTGGATGTATCATTCTATGGTAAAAATAATGGAATACACATTTTATAGTTAAATCCAAAAAATTTCTTTCCATTACTTGCGAATTCTAAAAAATTGTCCAATTTTTTCTTTAAATACAGTATTTTACGAACCATAGTATAGTAATTCAGGGGTTTCTTTGTTTATTTGATGTGGACATTTCTTGCTCTATCAAGTAATACCAAAATTTGAAAAATGGCGCATTGGCGGATACTCTTCTAAAATATTCTTGCAGGCGGATTTTTTTTTAATTTATTTTTTCAAATTTTTTTTTCTTTATAATAGTTGGTATTTTGCATCGTTTATTGCATCGAATTAACCATTTCTGTGACTAGGAAATTTTTTTAAAATATAATTTTTGAATTTTTCACGCAAACAATGCAAAATAGCACAAAAGAGCGAGATTTTTGGTAGAGTTTTTCCAGACGTGTAAACTTTTATCTGAACATTTTTTATGCGTTTGTGTTGTTTTCGAAAAAACTGGAAAAAATTTATTTTTTCAAAATAAGTTTTTCCAGTATGGAACAGTAGTTTACCAAGAACCAAACTCACAAGATATGGAGTACATGTTATCTATTCCTCACACAAAAACCAAAATTTCTTATTGAAATCAACATTAATGGTATTAAAAAAGTTATCGCTGATCAATTAAAAGAGCAAAAATATCCACTTCACAAAAAAATCCTGCATACCTACCTTCGTTCGTAAAATACTGCATTTTAAAAAACTGCTGAAAATTTTCTAAATTCGCTTGTAATCTTAGAATGATTGTCAAAAATACAAAAATAAAAATTTGAATAAACTGCGTTTCTTCTTTAACAACATAGAATCATACATTCAAAATCGAAATCATTCTGACAACACGACCTAGACTTTTTTTGACACTTTGAATTATCTGAAATGGAATTGATGTATAATAGTTTCACAACTTTTGTTATTTTAAAAGTTTAAAACCTAACTAACTTAAAAATTAAATACAAAAACCTTCACACTTTTATACACATTTAAAGTTAGAAGTAGAAATTTGAAGAAAAATTTAAAAGACGGTATTAGCTCAAAATTGGCTAACATTAGACTTTATTTTCAATTTTAGTTGGAAAGGCTCGTGAGTGCACATCGGAATCAAATTGTGCAGCGATTCGAAATACGTCCTGCATGGTCGATCCTAAGGACTCTAACACTCGGTGTCTTTGCGGTGATTATAGCGCACCTATCAATGGGGCTTGCACCAATAAAATACAAGGTAAAATGCCAAAAATTTTAAAGACATTTGGAGTTTAAACAAATTCTTATCAGAGAAAATATCAAAAGTTTCCCGAGGTATGAAGATTTAAAAAAATTAATTCAAAATTAAAGGTACACTGAAACTTGGATTTCATCAGTCCGTATTGACTGTGTTCCGAGAATTGATGCTGTAGCGGTTTAATGATGCGAGGAGCGCAGGAAAAGCTGCTCAACCAAGCGAGATAAATAACTCGAGGGCCGAACTCTCCGCGCGTTAGTTGCATCAGGTTACGTCATCCGTCCAAATCCAATATAAGTGATTCCCGCGGTCCTGACTATTTACGTTCGGACGGTCTAGATTTGTGTTCAAGGCTACAGCAAGCCATGTCCAAAACCCGCATTCAATCAAAGTTCCAGTGTGCTTAGATTTTCTTACATCGTAAAATTTTTATAATTTCAAAAAAGGTGGTTGTTCTATTTTAATAAAAAATTAATAAGTCAAAGCAATTCTTGGCTCATTATCCCCTCAAAATAAATCCTGGAATTGAGACTATTATGAAAAGGTAGAAAAGTGTTAGCGATTTGCGAATGATTCCATCTTTTTTTTCTGAAATTGGAAGAATATTACATACCTCTATTATTATTGATTCCCTTTTCGTGAGTGTTGGTGATAATATAGAAAATTTGTGCCAATTTCAAGACTTTCGTTATTATTTGCATACACTTTCATGTTTTCTCTTGAAGCTTGGATAAATAGCAATACAAATATAGACTTCTGGGTTATCTATGCAAATTGGAACACTCTTGAACTTTATAAATTATCCGAATTGCGTTTACATTCCATCGATCCTGAATTCTAAAATATACGCCAGTCTTTTAATTTCACAGCTTAGCACTTCAATAAAGGGTTAATACACAATTACAATTTTCAAATTCCCTGACTTTTTCTAGGCCAATTTTTCATTTAGCCTAGCCCTTACAAATTTTTCTTTCAGGTATCTTCATGGTGACACTAGGAAAAAACCATAAAAGTCATAGTTGCATTTATCTAAGCCAATATGCACAATTTTTTTTGTTTCGAATATTTTTTTCTGCGAGTGATAGTTTCCGAGAAAATGAATGCTAAATCAATTTTCATGTAAAAAAAACCATAAACATCATGGATTTTTTAGTTTAACTCAGCCAATACGTAAAATTCTGCAAAATTTTTCAAACGAAAGTTGTAGATCTCATTGAGATAATAAATTTGTTTTAGAGCATTTTTTTCTACGAGTACTGGTTTCCGAGACAATTAGTGATACATCTAACGATCAACTATTTCGGTACTGTGCATTACCATGGCAACAGGCCCTAAGTGTCGATAAGAGTAATTAGACACCTCTGTGACTAATTACAGAAATAATGCTGGTAATATCCCTACCATTTCCCCCTACCCATTGCCCATGGCGGGTAGGCACCCCTGTGACTGGTCACAGAAATAATGTTCAAACCCCTACCCTTAAGGGTTTTTCCCCCATAAAAATCGATGTATCACTAATTTTCGCGAAAACTATCACTCGCAGATAAAAATGTTTGAAACAAAAAATGTGTAACTTGTTGAGCTATACAACTTTTTTCAAAATATTTAGCGATATTGTGCGTCTTGGTTTAGATGAACGCAAAAAGCCATGATTTTTATGGGGGTTTCTTCATGAAAATCGATTATCACTAATTTTCGCGAAAATGATCACCCTCACAAAAAAATGTATGTTACAAAATGTGTGTATTTTGATGAGATCTATAACTTTTGTTCGAAAGATTTTGCAAAATTCTGCATATTGGCTTAGATAAACGCACAAAACTATGACTCTTATGGGTTTTCATGGTTTTAACATGAATTTTCACTAAATAAAAAGAATCTTCAACATATAAGTTTTTAATAATAATAGTTCAACTTGCAAATCAGTAGTTTAATTTTCCACTCAAAAAGGTGAATTCTTAATGAAGAATTTAGTTGATATTTATATCATCAAAGACTTTAATTTAAAACCAAAAACAATTAAACTAAGACAAAGATTTTTCAACAAAAGGTTTGTATCATAAACTAACACATATTAATTTACAACCAGATAGTTGCATTTTTAACCAAAAAAGATTAAATTTCTACGATAAGAGATCAAATTTAACCAAAAAAACGAAGTATTAAAGAGTTGAATTCTCAACCAATAATGATTTTTCATTTAATAAATAAAATAAATTAATCTAAAATGTTGAACTTTCATTACAAAAAGAATTAATTTTAAACAAAACTTTTTTGTGGGTTTGATTATAAATGAAATCTAGAGACAGCGTCTCACGGATCAAGGATTTGTATCTCTCAGATTATTGTTGGTTAGAATCAAACTAGGAATCAGAAGATTATGTTACTAGGAGATAAGAATGAGCCAAGAGCAAATGATAACGGAAAAAGATTAGTTAGCTTCTGCTTGGAAAAGGGATTATTTATTACAAATACTTGGTTTAAGCATAAAATGATCCACATGTACACCTCGAATATATGTGTTATTTAAATAAATAACATGAACTTTTTCTTACCAGTTTTAAATTTCCTGAATTTCTCTGACTTTCTAGAATTCCCTGACCTATAGCAATCTTGCAACTGTATAAATAAATTACACCTAGGGAAAATGAATTCCGAACTCCATAAGCGATATAAATTAGTCTATTAGTTCAGTTTTACCTGGAACTACTAGAGTTATTTATGTTTGAAAGTAAATTTCTGTAGGCTAGAGTAAATAATGGACAAACCAGTCTCAATTTTTCCTCATCAGTAGTATTTTTCTGCAAGAAATATTATATTTCGATAAAATCTTTCACAGAATTAATAATAAGCTCGAGAACTGAATAGTGTAACGGTTTCTGTGCATTATATCAAAGATTAAAATCGAAACATACAAGTCGAGCATAATTTAAATACACATATAAATCTCAGTATGTAGGTTAATTCAGGTGAATCACCTAGAATAGTTCCCTACTAAAGTGGAGTGTTAGTTTCCGTTATAAGTTACCTAACTAAGTTTAAGGGTTGATAAGGGACAGGAATCACAGCTCGCATGGCACGAAGCAATTCCGAAACCAAAGTTACCCCAGATCGATCTTGTGCTTCGTGCAAAATTTTTATCTGATAGTGATCATTTTGATCATTATCGTCTCCACCAATTTGCTAACGGATACAAATCAGAATGATTGGTGGTTCTTGAATAATCTTCGAATTAGAATCGCCCAAGGGATGCAATTATTTTTATGCAGTTTTAAGGGTTAATTGCAGATATTCCTATGATTAATTTAATATAAGGGAAAAGGGATTTTTTTGAGAAAGGCGAATTGCTTTTTTTTATGAAAATACCAACTTAATCAACAAAAACGAATAAATGCGATACTTTTACAAGAGACCCCAAATTTCATTAAACTAGAACACTGCGGCGCTAGAGCGCACTAATTACCTTATCTTTGAAGAAAAAGTTCTGTTTATTTTCTAGCAAAGTTTTTGGAATAGAGTGATCCAAAAAAGAATTTACATTTTTTTCGAATTTTCATATATCACCCCCAAATTTGTTCGAATGCAGAAAGCAAAAAAAATTTAGATGACATTGAGAGGTTTTGCAAGCCCCATGAAGTTTAACACGCATTTCCCATAAGGATAGAAAAGACGTTATTGTACATTTTATGCAGAATCGTCAATATACGGTGAATCAGGTTGAAACTCAACACTTCTCTTCACAATTATCTATAGAATAAAAATGAATAATTATTCTTTAAATATCATACCTATAAGTCTGTTTTATACGATTCCAAAAAAAGTCCATAAGTGAAAAATTGGGATTTGCTATTATTGAAAGCTATTTGTGATTTTTTGCAGTTTTTCAAAGACAAATTGTTTCTAACCCATGTGATAAAGATATTAATAGTTTATATATAGTGGACGAAAGATTGATATTTTTCATTTGTTTCATACACAGAAGTTGATAAAACAAATGAGAAATATCATTGTCTTGTCCATTATATGTGAATTATATATTACATACTTATTCAAATATTTAAATTTAGCCATTTTCTTTTAGAATAGAGTTAGAAAGTAGCGGGGTTTTCAGAATTTTTCAACTTCTTTAAAGTTTTTAGTTACAGCGAGGCATTAATCCGTTCGAAAAAACTAATAGTTTAAATAATTTATTATTATTTTTAATATTATTCAATTAGACTAATGCTATAAAGTAGCAGTTCGATCTAAAATTGTATAATTTTTATTTACTTTTCAATAAGAGTGAGGTAACTATTAATTCAAGTTAACAACAATAATAGTTTTAAAAAATGTTTATAATTTTCTTTTAGAATGCTATAAAGTTTCGATTTTTTCAGAAATATTCAACTTCTTGTCCACTTTTAATTTTGAGCGAATTAATAATTATTGCAATTTAACCAAAATAATTGTTCAAACAAATTCTTATTGTTCATAACTATTTTCTCATGTATTAATAATATATAGTAGTTTTGGTTTTTTCAGAAATGTTTAACTTTCTGTCTACTTTTCACTTAGTTATTGAGCAAATAATTTATGCAAGTTAAAACAGATTATTATTTAAACCATTTATTATTGCTTGTAACTATATTCTAGGTTTTTTCTTCCCAAACAATGAAAAAAATTGTATGGTGATTAGATAAAAGACTGATTTGAATACTCTCTAAAGTCTATATTTTTCAGTTTGTCTCCCAAAGAAATATTGATCTTCGAAAATATGGAAAATCTCTGAAGTGTTGATTTTAATTTAAAATTTCTTATATTACAGGCACAAAGAGGGAAAAATACAAGCCAAATATTGTATAGAATTAGAAAAACTTAACATTAGAGTGAAACGTTTGGTTTAAAAAAATTATTATTTAAATTTCAATAATGCAAAGAAAATATTGATGAATGGTTACCCTTCATCTGTTGAAAAAACACCATTTTTTATCGCTAGTTGACAAAAAAGGTGTTTTTGCTCATACTATTATTTTTTTTCGCAAATCACCGACAATTTGCATTTGTCTTTTTTCTTTAGATCGTAGTTTCTCTAAATTAATAATAATTTCCTAATTGGCTGCAGAGAGTTTCTTATAACTCTTTAAAAATAAATAGTAACTTCCAAAAAATAAGAAAAATGGGCAAAATTCTTAAATATAGGGATTTAAGGGAATTTGGACAAAATTAGGAGGAGCAAAGGCAAAAAGGGGAACTTTTAAATAACACATTTTTTAATACTGCATAACATTATAAAAGTTATAGTAGGAGAGACCACCCTACAGTATATTATTATTAATTAAAAGTAAAAATATACACAAAATAATTGTTTCCAGTTTTAATTTGTTAACACATACAGTGCCCTAACTACTTATTAAATTACATGACTAATTGAGATACATTATTAATTTTAATTAATAATTATTATCTAATGTAGGTTCATTATCTATTGTAGGGTGGTTCCCCTACATCAAAACATTTTTAATATTGCATTCCTGCGAAAAAATATTTAGAAATAAGCATCGAAAAGCCTATTCAAAACAGTTTGAGGCTTTAAAAAACAGTTCCTGCAAAACGTGCCACCAATAAAAAAATGTTATTCATTTGCTCCATTGAAAACCGAAGTAAACCTAACAGACAGCTGTTAAAAATTAAAAAAAAAAGATTTTTTCCACCAATCGGGCTCATCCAACTCATGTTTATTTGCGCGTGCCCGCCAACCAGCAATGCCTTATTTTTCGCAAAAAATAAAAAACAATGCTTTTCATATTAAAATCCATAAGAATCTTGAAAAAGCAATTAAAATTCCTCAATATCCCTTTAAGGCTATGTGATAAGTGTGTCACGTGACCGGATTTCTACCTTACCGACAATTTTGAATTTCCTAACTTATTTTCACACAAAGTGCCAGATCGAGTAAAGCATTTGGGATAATAAATGAAAAGCACTAAGAAAGGTGGGTCTGGTCTTAAATTTGTATCATTATTAAAAAAGTTTTTTTTGTAAATAATTTTTTTATACTTTTTTTCATAATTAGTAGAATTCATGACCAGACCCACCTTCATTAGTGCTTCTTATTTATTGTCTCAAATTTTCAACTCGATGTGGCGCTTCATGTGAAAATAATTTGGGAATTAAAAAAAGGTGTTGGTATGGTAGGAATCTAGTCACGTGACCTCTCGTCACATGGCCTTAATTCATTGAAACCATTTTATATCTGCTAAATTCCGATAAAATCTTTGACATTTTTTCAAATACTTTAAAATCCCTTGAAATCTATTAAAATTCCTTTAAATCCTCGAAATATTATTACAATTTTCTAATATCCTTCAAAATTCGAGAAAATACTTTAGTATCTTATGAAATCCTTTAAAACCCTTAGAAATTCAGTGTCTAATTTTTCAATCTATTAAGTCCCCTTAAGACCCTCTAAATGCTGTGAAAATAATTAAAATCGTTTGAAATCGCTCTAAAATTCATTAAAATCTTTCATATCTATAGCATTCTTTCCAAATTTTTCCCCCCAAAAAATTAAAAAAATTATGTTTTTTGAACATTAAATACATTTAGACTCATTAAAAAAACTTTTCTTGAGTAATTACATGACGTCCTTAGTTCTCTTTAAATTTCATAAGAAAAACAACATATGAAGAAACATGAAATGAACCCTTTGGAAATTGTTTCTTTCGATCAGAACATGATCTATTTATAAAAAAGTCACTTCTTCTTTAAGAAACAGAATGATTACTATGGTAATTGGTGATAAATAGAGTGGGTGCTGTATATTATAACAGAAAGGGTGTAGATGGTAACAGATGGGAGCGTGTGTAAGGTACATTAGAAATCAAGAACTTTTTTGAAGATAAATTTTAGTAGTAGAATTCAGCACGCAACGCACCTGAAAAGAATTGCTAGACGGTGGTTTAAAAGTGTAAAAATATCCATGAATTTTAAAAGGTCAATGATTCTTCAGAAACAAGTTTAATTTATATTTATTCCTTAATTAAAAAATCGAAACATGTAGTAGTAGTAGTATTATTATTGTATGTGGCTGCGTCCGACTTAATTAGAAGTACACGCATTTACCTCGACATTTGGGCGGGGGAGAGGGAAACTGCAGAAAACCATCGCAAACCTATAACCCATCCGATTTCTAGCCACGCAGGAAATTGCATAACGTCCACATCTCTTCCCGAGTTGAGATTCACCGCACCATCAATACCGTCGATAAATATGTAGTCATTAATTAATATTTTCAGCTGTTGGTGCACCATGTAACTTAGATTCGGATTGTGGTGAAGCAGCCCATTGTACATACGGAAATAACACGCTGCCTGGAAAACGCTGTTATTGTAAAACAGGATATTACGAAGAAAATCAAATGTGCAATGGTAAATTAAAAGGATTTAATGAATTATCATGAAATTCGTTTTCGAAAAAATGAAAGTTTTCAAAGAAGTTTAAGAGCATTCAATAATTACGTAAGTCTATTTCGGGACGGAGCAGAGTGTAGCCAAAAGCACTTTTTGTGGACAAAAGTCTGTCTACAACTCAATTTTTCCATGGATTTGGACTTTTTTTAATGACCGCAAGGCTTTCAGGTATATTTAGTGGGTGCGGAAATTGTGATTTGGCTAAACCAAAATTTTTTATTTAACAACAAAATAAACAATATTTTGATCCAACATTTTTCAGAGGTACCTTTTTTGTAGATCTGAGAAGCCATTTTTTTTTATTCGCAATGATTAGTTGTTTGGAATTCACAGTTTTTACGTAGAATATAAGAGAAATGTATGCCTAATTATGCTCATTTAGAAATATCTGCTGTTGGTCAATTATTTAAACAATATTTATAAACAAATTCACATTTTTAACATTATTCCACGAATAGTGCCAATATTTTTTTCTCAGAATCCACTAAAAATGTATCCTTAGTCACTCCTAGTTGCAATTTTGTTAAAATTGATAAAAAAGATTAATTTTTTTAACAATTTTTATAAACAAATGTACATTTTGGTCACTTTTGTAGGAAGAGGCTAATTTTTTTTGTTGGGTAAGCTAGAAATGTCTTATCAATGACTATTTGTTGCCTTCTTTGATCAATTAACAAGACCTGTTCATTATTTAAGCAATATTTACATAGAAATGCACAGTTTGACCAATTTTTTAATGAAAAGTATTAATTTTCTTGGCGGAATCAACAATCAATGTCAACACAAATTTTTTTTTCATTTTCTTATCCGTTGACAAAGAATCATATAAACGAGTAATTGAAAATACATTGTTAGTATACATTGTTAATCTGAAAAAGAATTACAGCAATGTTATTTAAATAATGAAGAGTTCTTGTTTATTGGACAAACTAGGCAACAAGGAGTCATTAGTAAGACATTTCTAGTTTACTCGACGAAAAAAATAAGCCTATTTCTACAAAACCTGACCCAAATGCACATATGTTAGAAAAATATTTTAAACAATTAACTTTTTCTATCCGTTGGCAAGATATCATAGAAAAGAGTCATTGGAAATAAATTTTTTGTTGATTTCGTAAAGAAATGAAGCTTATAGTTGAAAAAATAGGGAAAATGTGCATTTATTTATCAACATTTTTTAAAATAATATTTTTTATTATTTTGAACAAAATTACAGCTAGGAGTCACTAACGATACATTTTTAGTGGGCTCCAACAAAAAAATTGGCCCTATTCGTGGAATAATGTTAAACATGTGAATATGTTTATAAATATTGTTTAAATAATTATTAAACAGTATATATCTTTAAATAATCAAAATTGGACATACCTTTATCTTTTATTCCATATAAAACTGTAAATTTCAAACAAATAATCATTGCAAATCATAAAAAAATGGCTTTTGACCGTTAAATTCTTTAAAACATTATAAATCATTTTTTTCTTGCTCTAACCTACTGAAAAGTCTTACTAGATAGTAATTAAACTGACTTAAGCTCTTATTTAATCAATTCGCAGATCTTAAAAAAAAAGTGCATCTGAATAGTTAGGATATAAATATTGTTTATTTTGTCGTTAAATAAAAAAAATGGTTCCGCCAAATAAAAATTTCCATACCGACTCGATATACCCGAAAGTCTGACTGTAATTTCAAACATTTTAAAACTGTAAATCCTTAAAAGACCTTGAAATATTTAGAATGCCATAATTCTTTAAAATCCGTGGGATTCCTTAAATTCTCTAAAAATCGGTTAAAACCCTTGAAATTGCATGCAATACTTAGAAATCTTATGAGATCTCTTAAAATCTTCGAAATCTATTTAAAATACATTCAAATCTTAAAAATCCGTTGAAATCTCTTAAAATCCCTTCAAATCTCCGAAATATTAATAAAATCCTCTGTTATCCTTCAAAATTCGTGAAAATACTTTAGTATCATGCGATATCCTTTAAAATTTTTTTTAATTTCTTCAAACCCATTTAAAAAACTTTGAAAATCCTTAAAATCATTTTAAATATTTGAAATCTCATAATCCATTAAAATCCATAGAAATCCCTTAATATCTCTAAAAATCGGTCAAAATCCTTCAAATTCCGTGCAATACTTAAAAATCTTATGAGGTCTCTTAAAAATCTTTGGAATCCCTTCAAAATCTGTAGGAATCTTTCTGAATCTCCTGAAATTCCTTACATTATATTAAAATCCATAAAAATCTTCAATAAACCATCCAAACTCTTCGGAATCCCTTTAAAATCCTTTAGACATTTTGAAAATCTTTTGTTAACTCTTAAAACACCATAATATCTTCCAAATATTATTAAATTCGCCAGGTTTGAAATCTCTTAAAAACCCTAAAAATCTTTAAAAACTGGAAAACTCCTAGATATCTCTTGAAAACTTTGAAATTTCTTTGAAATTTACTGAAATCTAAGAAATCCGTGCGAATCTGTCTGAATCTCTTGAAATTTCTTCAAATATATTAAAAGCCATTAAAATATTTTAAATACAATTAAAACTCCTCGAAATCACATCAAATCCTTAATAATATTCGAAAATCCTTCCATCTAGATTTGAATAAATTAATGTTTTTACTAATTTCAATCAGTGAGTGAATCGAAGCTATAGATACTTCTATTGAAAAATTAGTCAGTTTTATGGATTCATCAATAAAGAGTAACTGATTCATAACTAGAATTCAGTCGCTGATTCAAATTTGTGAAAATTGTACTCGATTCAAATTTAGAGTGCTTAAAATGCCGTTAAATCTTTGGAAATATTTTCAAATTGATTGAAATCACGTGAATTCTTTTGAAAACCTTCCGAAATCCTCAAAAAAGTTTTTGAAATTTATGTAAAATCTCTTGGAGTTCCTTAAAATTATTGAAAATCTGATTAAACTCCTTGAATTTCTTTAAAATATTTTAAAATCCCTTGAAAAATTGAGACTGTCTAACATTAAACTAATTAATTCTTGCAAACTCTTGAAATATTTGTAAAGCATTTAAAATCTCTAAAACCTCTTTTAATATTTCGGAATCATTTGCAAAACCCTTAAACTTTTATAATCCCTCGAAATCTCTTAGAATTCTTTGAGATCTCATGAAATACCTAAATTTTTTTGGAAATGTTTAATTCCGTACAAATTTGGTAATTCATTGAAATACTTTGAAATCCTTTAAAATACCTCGAAGTCTGTTTAAAGCTTTGAAATCTTCTAAAATACCTTAAAATATCGTTTACAGTGAAAATGATTGATACAGTTTTGATATATTAATTAAAATATATAAAATCTTAAGTAAAAATGTTCCGAAGGGGTCTAAAAGTTCAAAATTATCCTTACGTAAATAATGAATGTTCCTTTTGAGGGAGTTAAATATTAAAATAAAATTTTATCTTTTCAGGTGCTTCCTCACTTTTACGACTCTCAACATTTACTTTCTTGGCTATGCTTATAATGTCTCAAAGTACCGGTCGACCATGAATTCGACATGACACATTGCAACAAATCTTTCGAAATAAAATTCAGAGGTAAACAAATTTGGAATTAGAAAATTGTAAATTAGAGATTAGATAAGAAGAGATACTAATAAATAACAACATCCTTCAAAAAGCGTGTGTAGATTGTATCAATTGGATTTCAAATGTATATACTACCTAAAAAGAATTACGAAAAACTAAGATTTTAAGTGTATTCAGTAGAGTTTTAAGCAGTTCTATTTAGAACAGTATATTATCACATATTTACTTTATAAATTTGTATAAAACAGCTCTGAAAATTTGACTATTTATCCAGATATTTATAGTTTTAATATATTTACTATTAGGTAATACCAAGAATTCCTTTGCGTTATACACGGAATAAATAACATAGTTTGTTCCATGTCTCTTTTGAATAAGCAATATGTGGCTAAAATAAATTGAGAAATTCGTCCTATAGAATTAGACTCGATTTCTTGGCTGCATTTAAGCCAAGCTTTGAGTCGAGGTTATTGATTAAGCTTAAGCTTACAGTCTAACGAATAATTATTATTTACTGTGTATGTAACCACGAATAAACTGTAGGATATATTATAAGACCTCTTTTAAATTCCAATAATGTGGAAACGTACTTGAAAACCTAAATACTAGAAACGCATTTTAGTATTGCAATATTTCTTTAAGAAATGCAATCTTTTGTAACGTTTGTATCCGATTTCACTTATTAAGTGCACTCAATTCAATATAATTTATCCATACTTCATCGCACTGCATAATTAGGGGAAGTGGAGTTATTAATTTAATTCATGAAAGTGTACTAAAAATTGTATGCATTTTTACCTCGAGATTTCCTTCTGCGAACTTCAATCTTCATAATAAATTTCTATCCGAGAAATTTTGTTCAAATAATTATCTAACTAAAAATAATTGATACTTGAAATGTTTTTCATCATTTGCATTATATTGTAAAAATAGATTCACAATAGTTCATCAGTTCACTTTTTCGTAAAGACCAATTGTGTTACTGTGTGTCCTATTTGTCCACCAAATGCAAATGTTCTTGTGGGAATTTCTAGCAGGAGGTCGAATTCTGAAAAAAAAAATTTATACTCACTTATAATAATAAGTTGTTCTACATTTTTCAATATACTATAAATTTGTAAAATTGGAATTACAGATCAAATTAAACTTCCTAACTATAAATTTTCTTTTACATGCTTTGTGGTTCCAATTATATTTATTACTTTTAATATCTGTTATTAATTTTTTGGTAAGAAATACAATTAATTATGTGTATAATTTACATTTAATGCAATGATAGTTGTACCAAAAAATTATGTAAGATCCTGAATAATATTTGTTTTTCTTTGTGCGTAACATTATTTCAAATACTCACTCTCTCTAAAATGTTCCACTAGTTCATCTTTTGTCCAGTTACAAGAAGTTAAAAGAAGATATCCACCACGTAAAAGAATTTTGTGAACATTTTCTATGTATTTCAGTCGTTTTTCTTTTGGATTTTCAGGAGAGAGGCTGATTGCATCGTAAGTACCTTTATCATGTGCAAGTTTAAAATCACCAGGCAAATTATTTCCCGCATCGACGATATCACAAACTTGCAGTTCTACATTCGAAATGTTATTTTCTTCTAAAACGGCAGCCGACAGGTTTATTGCTTTTTGAGAATAATCTACGCCTACTAATTTTTTAAAACCTTCATTAGCTAAGTCTACAAGTAGCATTCCGTTCCCGCAACCCAAATCTATTATTTTGTCTTCTTCTTTCTTTAATAGAAGTTTGGAATTTATACATCTGAAAGCAGGAAAATTAGAAAAAATGTATGTATATTATTTATTTTAAGTTGATGCAATGCTAAATTTTTCGAAAAATAACTGAATTCGATATAATACGTAAAAAGTTGCATACTTCAGGCTCTAACAGAGGAAATTGGGTAATTTTTTACGAAAATAGCAGAATAGAAGAGTAAATTCTTTTCAATAAGATTACTGTCGATTTCAACAAAATATTGAAGTTTTCAATTTAATAAAATTAATTTTTAACTAATAGAAATGAGTTTTCAACCAAATAGTTGATTTATCATGAAAAAAAATAATGATTTTCAACTCAAAGTTGCACTTACAACCAAATAGTTGAACTTTAAAGCGTTTTGTGCTTGAATTTCCAACCTACATAGATGAAGTTTCAAACCAAAAAGACGGATTCCCAACCAAAAAATGTTTCAGTCAAGAAAGAAAAATAACCAAACGAATTCTTGAATTGTTAATACGAAAATATAAGGTTTAAAAATGTAATTTTCTAACAAACAGTTGAATTCTTCACAAAATAACTGAATCCTTAACGAAAACAGATTAGTTTTCAAAGAAGAAAATTAAATTTCTATCAAAAGAGATGAATCTTCTACGAAAACATTGATTTTTCTACCCTAAAATATCAGTTTTCAACCAAAATATTGATTTTCGACCAAAAAGTGACATTTAAAAATTTATATTTGAAATTACAAGTGAAAGAGATGAATTTGTTTGAATTATGAAATTTTTAACTAATTTGTTGTTTTTTTCTACCCAAAAAGATAAATTTTCAACTAATTGGTCGAATTCTCAACAAAAAAATCTACCTTCAAATAAAATAGTTGAATTTTCAAGCCAAAAAGATGAAGTTTTTGGAGGAAAGTTAAATTAGGAATCTAAAAAGATCAATTTTCTACAAAAACAATCATTTTCGATCAAAAAATATGAATTTTGAACCAATAGTTGAATAACCGAACACTTATATTTACAATAAAATAGTTAAACTTTCAAGAAAAATAGAGGAATTTCCACACAAATTGTCGACCAAACAAAATTTTCAGTCATGAAAGAAACAGACTAAAGTTAAAAAAAATTCAACAAAAGAGACGAATTTACAACCTTGCATTTGAAACTACATAGTTTAACTTAACAGCAAAAGAGACGAATTTTCAACGAAATAGTTTTACTATTCAACCTAGAATGATCAATGTTCATCAAAATGATCAAATTTTGTAGAAAGTTTTTTAAAAGAAAACTGAATTATTAACCTGAAAACTTGAATTTTCAACACAAATGATCATTTTGTGTAAGAAGTATGAAACTTCTAACAAAATAGTTGGTTTTTTCACAAAATAGATGCATTTTAATCCAAAAATACGATTTTTTAAGAAGAGTTGAATTTTCAAAATTTCATTTAATTAACAAGATTAAACTTGAACAATAAACAGTCGTATTTTCTGTCTAAAAGTATAATATTCAAGCCAAGAACACAAGTATTTTAAAAGAAAGCTGAAGTTTTGCACGACAGTATAAAAGGGAGCAATAATTTTATATTTATGTTGATTGTAGGAATTTTGTATTTATACATATTATTAATTAATTTTATTACCTCACTACTTTCGAAGCACTTTCACTGCCAAACCAAACCTCGCCAACGTCTCCGTGATCCCTAAAATTTTCAATTTCCACGGCATAAGTCTTCTCCCAACTGCAAAATTAATAAATTTATAAACTATTACCTTTCTATCTACGTTTTTTAAGGAATTAAAACCGAAACTTACAACTCTAACGTCCCTAAATCCGATGGATCTAATTCTTGCATTATTTTGTCTGTCATTTCTTATTTAAATTAGAATATAATATTGATCAACATTGACATAATTAGAACTCTCTATTTACATAGGCATCTCAAAACTCAGTTATCGATTAATACACTAATTTGGTCAAATTAATATTTGTTTTTGTAATAATTTCACCGAATTGTCAGGATAACAGATCTAGCGCTCAGACATTGAACATACATAACCTCAAAAAGTGACCTAACTGACGAACCTGACGAATAGACGTCATTGACTAACCTAACAAACTACAATGTGATTCATGTTCTGTACTTACATTTTATATATTGATTATCAAAAATATAATAATATGCTTTATTTGTTTAAAAAGAACGAGTAATTATAGCGCTTATTAAATATTTGTTTATATTAATTGGCATATATCATAAATACTTGAATGTTTTCAATTTTCGAATTTTAATTAAGTGCTCCATTGCTATCAGTGGTCACTATTGTCACTTTGTTACATAGGTGCCACGAAAATTATAGCTTGTTTTTTTATCGTATCATCCTCTGTTAAATAATTTTCAACTTTAAGTAAAGTCTAGAAAAGTGCAACTATAGGTCTATAACAAGTGACCTTTGTGATTATTAAAGTGTTAGAAATTGTATTTACAATGAGTTTATTTATATTAAAAAGCCTCTTTTACGTAGGTAAGTAAAACCGGTATCTACTAACATACATTTATATATATATATATATATCTTCTTATTATTAAATAAAAAACTTTTTATAACATCTTATGAAATTCTTAGTTCCCATTATTTTAAAATCAATCAAGAATATTTAGCTTTTAAGTCAAATTCTTTATTTAAATAAAAGCTGTTTCCTCAGAGTTCCTAACCACAAAATATAGATTTAAACAATTACTTTAGTACTTTCGAAGAAATTTCAATTTCGGAACTGATTTTTTTAATAAAGCAAGCAATATAATTAGAACAATCACAAGTTTTCAGAAAATTGATATTAATAGTAATAAAAATTCTATAGAATTCAATATTTGTTGATATTCCTTTAAACTTTCAATAATGAATAATCATGCAAAAATGTTTTCACAATTAAGTCTGCGATGAATAGAATGTGTTAAAATTAAATTGACTGGATTGCTTTTTGATTTTTTCAAAAATTAATCTTGGAAAAATCATGGAATTTTTGAAACTGGATTGCTGTAGCAACCCTGAGAAAATGTCAGAAATTCATTTCTATTTTTATATTTCTTTGCAGGAAAAAAAGGCAAATCAACAATCTCAATAAGACCAATGGCACTGGCTGCACAAGCTAAACAGCATGACATTGAAAAGGCGAAAACTGCCATTTTAATGTTGAACATGGGCGGTCCGAGCAAAGTTGAACAAGTAGACGAATATTTATTGCGTATCATGACCGATCGTGACATGGTGCAAATGCCTTTTCAAAAGTATAACTCAACAAAATATAGCAAAAATTTTTAAATAATTCAATTGACTAATAGGTTAATCGCTATTAAATTTAGATCTACACCTATTTCTGAATTGACTTAAAATCTTTGAAAATATTTCAGTGTATTTTTAAAGATTCCGATTAATTTCTTATAGATTTCAATCATTTGAAGGGATTTATAAAATTTTAGGGTATTTTAAAACTTAAGGCATTTTCAAAAGCTTTCAATTAGAAATATTTTACGATAATTAATTTTTTTTAACACCGGAAGATATGGAACGATTTGGACCTGTAATTTTTTCAAATATTATAAAAGATGTTGAGGGATTTTATAAGATTTCCAAGCACTTCAATTATTTTAAGAAATTTTAAACCTTTCAATGTATTTTAATACATTTTTCAGGATTTTAGGAAATGTCGCCAGACTTTATATAAGTTCATGAGATTTCATAATATTTAAGTGGATTTGTAAGAATTTATTCAAAAGAAGTGAGGTATTTCGTAGGGTTTCTAAGACTTTAAGAGATTCGAAATTATTTTTTGGAACTCACTCTGAATTCTTATTAATTCATCCAGAATTCTTTTTTTTTTCTAATTGCATTCTTCTAGGTTTACTCAATTCAACTTAATTCAATTGATTTAAAAAAATTAAAGTATTTATTTCATTGATCCTGAGAATCAATTAACAAAATGAAAGAACGATTTGAAATAACTTAATGTATTTTTTCGAATTCCTTGGCATTTTCAAGATCTTTAAAAATTTTCGAAAGATTTTAAAGGATTTTAAATATTTTCAAAAGATTTTAAATATTTGAGAGTATTGTAAAAGGTTCCCAGGCATTTTTAAGAGTTTTAAAATCTTTCAAGTGATTTCGAAGGATGTCAAAGGCTTTAAAATATTTTAGGGTATTTTAAAAGATTTAAAGGAATTTTCAAGAGATTTCCAAGGGTTTTGACTAATTTTAAGTTTCATTTAAATTCCTTTGAATTTGACTCTTATTTTTTGATAGTCATTCGTCACTTTTTTGATAAGAAATTAGTAGAGTCTCAAAGTTTTCAAGAGATTTGAATTAATTTGTGGAATTATCTTGAATTCCAATTATCCATACTTTTAAGGATTTAAAAATACATTTAACAGTTTTTATTTAATTGATCCTGAAGTCTAGTTATTTTTTTTAACCTTACTTGGAGTTCTTAGTCATTTCATAAAATTATTTTGAATTTCCTCGAATTTCTATAAGCTCATTTCAATGTTACTGAATTCGATGAAGATTTTTCATATTTTTAAATTGTTTTTGATTCATTTGCATCTTTTTAATTTCACCTATAATTTTTTCAGAGATTAATCGAATTCGTTTCGGTCCTCTTAGATTCGTTTGCATCCATTCAAATTTCACGGAAATCAATGAAATTCTTCTATTTTAAACACTTTCCAATTCATTTGAATTGAATTTGAATCTTTTTGAAGTCGAAAAAATAACCTTATGGCTTTGACAAAAAGTACCCTTTGCACCCTATATTTTATTCCATAGGGAATGAGGCCTGAATTGAATTTCGTGCGATCAATTTCTAGTCGAAAAAAAATTATTAGTTCTGGATGAGCTGAATGTACTGTTTAATTATTTCTACTAAGCTCGATTAATATCTTTTATCCCCTGAAGTTTGTTGAAAATGAAAAAAATTAAGTTGACTCGTGAATTCATCTCTTTTAGTCAAGAATCTAATAATTGATTGAAAATATAATTATTTTGTTGAAAATTCAACTATATTGTTAAAAATCCAATTTTTTGGGTCGAAAATTCAACTAGTTCGTTGAAAGTTGAACTAGTTTGTCAATAATTTATTTTATTTGTTGAAGTTTTCACTATTTTGTTGAAAATTAGTTTATCGTTTTGATTTTAAAATTAAACTATTAAATTTATCATTAGGAATGTATTTTTTTTGTTGGAAATTAAACTAATTTTGGTTGAAAATTCCTGTTTTCTTATCAAAAGTCCAACTTTTTTAGTAGAGAATCTTCTTTCTTGGCTTAAAAATTCACATTCTATGGTAGAGATTTTTTGTTGTTAAAAATGCAACTCGTTGTATAAAAAATAATCTGTTAGTTGATAATTCCGATATTTTGTTAAAAATGCGTCTTTGTGGGTTGAATTTGACTGTTTATTATTTAAAATTAAAACGGTTTCTTGGTTAAAATGTAAATAATAATATTTTTCGTTGGGAATTCCTTTTTTGATGTTTTTTGCAGTTGAATTTTTTCTGACCATCGCTTCTTATCGATTTTTGAAAAATGATTGCATTTTAATATATGACGGCTTATTTTTTTCAGGAAAACATTCTCTACCACTCTGCTGTTTCTAATTTTGAAAGTAAATTTTTCTATGCAACTTTTTTTAGAAAATAATTTGTTAAACAAATTATTATATTTTAAGATTATTTAGTTATTTTAAAAAATTGGAAACAGTAGGGTTGTAGAGAATGTTTTTCAAAAAAAAGAAACCGTCGTTTATTTAAATGCAATCATTTTTTAAAAAATTTAATAAGCGGCGGTTACAAAAAATTCAACTGCAAAAAACATAGTTAAAATAATGTTTTTTTTTAATTTTCAAATTTTTCATAAAAAATAATGTTTTTTATTTGTAATGACAACAGTTATAATATTTGGATGCTTAGAATCATAGAAAAAATATTCTTTTCAGATATCTGACTTATGGCACGCGAACAATCTTAATGAAAATTCAATCAATACTTGGTTAAAATTTCTTTTAAGGCTGAAAAATTTTTTTCCAACTGAAAATTTAACTCTTCCATTTTAGGTTGATAATGCGAATTTGTAGGTTAAACATTCAACTATTTTGTAAAAAGTTTAACTATTGTGTTAAAAATTTCAATCTTTTGTTTAAAAATCAACTATTTCCTTAAAGAGTTATCTTTTGTGTTAAACAAAAAAAAAAACATTCGTCTTTTAAAACCTTTGTCTTTTTCGCTTGAAAATTAAACTGTTTGTTGGAAAATGCAACTGTTTTTGGTTGAAGTTTAATTTTTGTTTGTTTGAAAATGCATCTTCGTAGGTTGAAAATTCATCTTTTTGGTTAAAAATTAAACTATTTGGTTGAAAAGTCGTCTTTTCTGGTCTAAAATTCAACTAGTCGGTTGAAAGTTTAACTGCATTGTTCAAAGTATTTTTTATGGTTGAAGACTTAACTATTCTGTTGGAAAATCGTTTATTCTTGATTAAAAATTACTTTTAGCCTTTTATCACCTGAAGATTCCATTTTTGGCTTAAAATTGATCATTTTTGGTTGGAACTTCAGCTATTAAGTTTTTAATCGAAAATTTATCTTTTTTAGTCTAAAATTCAACTATTTGATTAAAAGTGGAATTACAGTTTTCAACATTAATTTATTGGTATAGAATTAACTATACTTTAGCTCCAGTCTGATGCTGACTACTGTCGAGTGCACATTTCACAGGTTTTCGATAATTATTTTGGGGAAAATTAGTTTTTGTTGGTTAAAATTATTATTTTTCATTCAACTGTCAATTTTACTATTTCATTTTTAGTTAAAAATGCATTGTTTTTATCTGACTTTTTGTTTGAAAATTAATATTTTCGGGTTAAAAATTCAACTGTTTTGTAGCGAATTATCCTTTTTCATCATTTTCTTTTATTGAAGTTTGAAGTACTTAACAGAAATAACTATCTTTGTTTGAAAATTTAAATACGTTTGTTAAGCACTTTTTTCTTATGGTCTTAAATTAATTTTTTAAACTGAGAAATTTAACTATTCCATTTTTTATTGAAAATTTATCTTCCTTATTTGAAAATTCAACGATTTGGTTGAAAATGCAAATTTGTAAGTTGAAAATTCAACTATTTAGTAAAAAATTCAATTTTTTCGTTGAAAATTTATTTTGTTGAAAACTTTGTTGAAGAGTCATCTCTTTTATTTTAAATTTTATCTGTTTTGTTAAGCATTCTTCTTTTTAGAAATAAAGTTCGTCTTTTTGTATTAAATATTCATCTGTACTCTTAAACATTCATTTTTTTGCCTTCAAAATCAACTACTACTAATCAACTGTTTTCTGGCAAATTCTCTTATTTAGTTTGAAAATTCATCTTTATGGGAAAAGATTTCTTAGTTGAAAATTCATTTTTCTTGGTTGAAAATTCAACTGTATTCTAAAAAAATCGTCTTCTTGGCCTAATAATTGAAGTATTTGGTTAAAAATGCAACTTTTATTGATTAAAGTTTAATCTTGTTTGTTTGAAAATTCATCTTTGTCGGTTTAAAATTCAGCTATTTCATTGAAAATGCAATATATTTTGACTTGAAAACCTAATCTTTTCATATTGAATCCAATACTGTTTCTACACATTGGTTTTCATCAAAGAAATGCATTCCCCAATTTCCCTGAAAATGAACAGCTTTATTTAAGCTTTATTTTATTTGTAGATATTTGGCCCCTTGGATAGCCAAGCGACGAACTCCAGAAGTAAAAGAAAAGTATAAGGAAATTGGAGGTGGTTCTCCAATATTAAAGTGGACGAATAAGCAAGGTGAACTTTTGTGTCAGCAATTAGACAAAAAATCGCCAGAAACAGCTCCACACAAGTACTATGTTGCCTTTCGATATGCTGATCCTCTGACTGGAGAAACTTTACAGAGCATAGGAACGTATGAACTTTTCACAAAAATTATTTCTCTTTTGTAAATTATGTCTTAATTATTAAGATTTTCAATCACTAGAGGGACTTTAAATTAAATTAGAGTCGTTAATTAAATAAAAAATATTTACTTTCCAGAGATAAAATCCAGAGGACAGTAATTTTTTCTCAGTATCCTCAATACAGTTGCGCGACAACTGGTTCTAGTTTTACTGAAATTTACAAGTTTTACAAGGACAGGTAAAAAAGAATCTTCAAATAAAATAACATTTTAGGGATTGCAGTCTTTCCCATATTCCCCTTTTTTAAATTCTCCTTTTTCCCCATATTCTCGAAAAACTTCCCCCTTTTCCCGTTTTTTTCTTTAAATGTGGGTTATTTTAATTACGCGGAAAATTTTGTGAAATAAGTAAATGTACCTAGACCTATAATAGCCATTTTTTCTTTTCACATCTACAAAATTGTTCTATTCAACACTTTAATATGCTGCCGCTTGTGTTGAAAGTTGATTTTTTTTCTTACTTTAGAGAATTATATATTACAGTTCATTTAACATTTTTAAATCGGAATTTAAAATGTTGTTAATAATAGTATGGACGAAAACTCGTCTCTTTGGGATAAAAATTTATCTTTTCTAATAGAACTTGCAATTTTTTTGTTTAAAAATTTAGTTTATGTTTTATTTAGTATAGTTTTATTTAACTATTCTATTTCAGGTTGAATATTTAACTTTTTTTTTTTTGAAAATTTGTCTTTTTATTGAAGATTTATTTTTCTAACTGGAAATTTAACTATTCTATTTTTAGCAATAAATTATCCTTTTTAGTTTGAAATTCATGTATTTTGTAAAAAATATTTCTATTTTAATAGAAAATTCATCGTTTGTATTCAAAATTTAACTAACTTGTTGAAAATATATTTTTTTGGCGAAGATCCTTCATTTTAGTTAAAAATTCACTGTTTTAACTGAAAATTTGACTTCCATTTTTTGTGTAAAACTTTTTGTGTAGCAATTGAATCTTCTTGGTTGAAAAGTCTTCTCTTTGTTTTGAAAATTTAACTATTTCGTTGAAAATGTATTGTATCTGGTTGAAAATTTATTTTATTTAGCTGGTCATTTTTGTAATGACAATTCAATTATTTTGGTAAAGTGTTCAACACTTTTGTTAAAAGTTCGAATTTTCGTGTTGAGAACTCAATTATCTTGCAGACGATTCGTATTTTTCGCTTGGAAATCTGACATTATGAATATTTTTATCTTTATTGGCTCAAAAAAATTCTTCATTAAATATTCAACTCTTTTGTTGGAAATTCCTCTTTTTGATAAAAAAATTTGTCTGTTTTGGTTTTAGTTGAAAATTTAATCATTTTGTTGAAAACATGTTTTAAACATTTCTTATGAAAAGATTATTCCTTTTATACATTAAAAAATAAATGTGTAATATTTGCCCAATTTTTTCCATTTTCCTGAAAAAATAACCCTAATTATCCTTTTCTGAGCTCATTTTACACTTTGATCCCTGAAATACAAAATTTTATAATACCAGAAGATTCTTGTTTATTTTCAGGGATGATTTGCTAAATAAAATGAAATTAAGCGTAATAGACCGTTGGAGTACGCATCCTTTATTAGCGAAAGTTTTTGCTGAAAGAATCAAGGATGAACTAAAGCATTTTCCTAAAGAAGATCAAAAGGATGTGATAATTATGTTCTCTGCTCATTCACTTCCAATGAAGGTACATTATATTTTTAAATTGCTCTTGATAAACTAAGTTTAAAATGTGTTTTCCATTTATTTAAAGGCAATACGAAGGGGAGATCCTTATGCCTCTGAAGTTGGAGCCACAGTACAGTTAGTTATGCAAGAATTAAACAATTCGAATCCTTTTATTTTGACCTGGCAATCAAAAGTCGGGCCCGTGGAATGGTTATCGCCATTTACAGATGACGCCATTGAACTTTACGCCAAGGTTCACAAGAAGAAAAACTTCATCTTGGTGCCGATTGCTTTCGTTAATGAGCATATTGAAACTTTACACGAAATGGATATCGAATTTTGCCACGATTTGGGCAAAAAGGTGGGAAATTCTTTTTTTTCTATCTAATAAAAAAATATATCTAGGGCTTTTTGACGCTTCGACAAAAAAAATATTTTAAAAATTTTCGGAAATCTTTCAAAGTTTAAAAATATTTTTAATTTCTTAAAAACTTCTTAAATTTCTATGTATCTTTTAAACTTGCTGGGAGTATTCCTAAAATTGTCCTAAAATATTCTAGATTCGTTTTTTTACAATTTGTGAAATCTTCGGTAATTAGAAAAAAGCTAAATCTTTAACAGTCGTTAAACAATTTCAACATTTTATTCCGCAATCTTAAAAAATCTTCATTTTGTTTGAAGTTTTTTTAAGTCTTAAATTTTTAAATTATTTTTGTAATGTTATCTTTTAAAATGATGAACATTTTTTCTAAAACTTTGAAACAAATTCTGAAAAATTAAAAAACTTTGCTTCATATCTTCTAGATTCTTTGTTGACATCGTTCTAAATATTCTTTTAACGAAAATTGTATGAAATAAAAAGTAATATCACATTTTCCCAGAAATTTGGTGAAATGCTGAAATTTTTTAAATGCTTTTAAAATCCTTTTAAACTTAAAATGATTCTTGGGATATTTAAAAACTTCTAAATATCTGTTAACTTATTCGAGTTTTTGGTATAATTTTGTAATTTAGCAAAACTGATTTTTTGTTGTTAAATCTTGCACATTCTTTTCCGAACATTTAGGAAGTCATTTGAAATGTTTAAAAATCTTTAATTCTTGATACATATTTTCTTAAAAATACATTTTAAGCAAAATATTGCACGATATGGAAAAAACTCAAGAGAAGAAAAATGTTTCTTTTTTAATGGCCTACACGATAATTTTAACAACTTTTTGAATTTTTTTGAAAAATCGAAAATTCAAATTTTGACCGCATAAAAAAATAATGGAAAATAAAAAATTACATTTTGCGGTTAAACTGTGCAAAATAGGTGAAAAGATGACTAGACAAAAGTTATGAATTTTAAAAAGATCTGCAAATTTGTTTGAAATCACTTTTCGATAGCATGCGTATTTTGTGTTTTAATCTTGAAAAACTATATTGACTATAAAAAATCAGCCCGCTGCGTGGGCACATTCTCATAAAAACTTATGTTTTATAATTTTCTTATTCGACACGTGTGTGGTTTATCAAAAAATTTACTTTATTACATTCTCATCCTAATGAGAAGGTATTGGTTTTATGTCAAATTTCACTTTGTCGGTTTTCATCAAATCTCTACGTTTTGAGACCCACTGAGTAAAAAAAATCGATTTTTACGCAGGTGTTTGTCTGTTGTATGTAGCCTGTATTCTGTAGGCACGATAACTATCGAAAAATTGATCTGATTGAATTCTGCTTTGGCAGACTTTTATATGGTCTAAAAAGAAAGAACATGTTCGTAAACCAGCTATTTTGGATAAAAATTCAAAAAGTGAGCGCGTTTTCAAAATTTTCGAAACCACATTTTTTCAAGATTTCAAAATTGTATGAACGGTTATTCATAGTACTAAGAAACCCAAACAATTCATCCTGACGACTTTTTTCTATAAAAAGAAAATTATCAGAGTTAGCGTATTTTCAAAATAAAAAAAAAGTCAAGAGAAAAAAACGTTGATTTTTTAAAGCCCTACAAGATGAGCATAACAATTTTTTTAATTTGGTCGAAAAGTTGAAAATTCTAAATTTGATCGTACCAAAAATGTTTGTAACCACATTTTCTCAAGATTTCAGAATTCTATTTACGGTTGTTCATAGTACTCAGAAACTCAAACAATTTATCCCTATGACTTTTTTCTATAAAAGGAACATTATCAGAGTTAGCGTATTTTCAAAATAAAAAAAAAAAACAACTAAAATTAACATTTTAAGCCAAATATCGCATTATATGAAAAAAGTCAAGAGAAGAAAATCGTTGCTTTTTGAAAGCTTTACAAGATTATGATAACATCTTTTTTAATTTGGTTGAAAAGTTGAACATTCCAAATTTGATCGTACCAAAAATAATGAAAAATCCAAAAATTCTATTTTTTTGTTCAATTTATACAAGCTACGAAAAAAATTAGATAAAACTTGTTCATCCAAAACATAGCTATAATTTTTGATAGGCCACGTTTTTGCTTTATTCGTAAAAAATAACATTAAAAAAAAAATTGAATTTTTTTAAAAAAACGACGCAAGGTATGAAGTAAAATTAACAGGCAAAAGTTGTTTGCCTAAAAAGATCTATAAATTTATTATTAATCATTTTTCAATAGGACGAGTAGATTTTCTTTCAATCGTAAAAAATAAGATTAAAAATAAAAAATAAAATTTTTTGGAAAAAGCTCAAAAAAAAACGAAAGAGGACATAGGATCCTATATAGGTTCCTATATTAGGCCCTATGCAGATGCGCAGTAGTTTTTATTTAATCGTAAAAAACAAGTTAAAAATATTTTGCAATTTTTTAATAAGCAATCCCAGGCAGAGCTAGATAAAAAATGTATTATATTTTATATAAAAGTGTTGTCTATAATGTAGAAAGGTTAACATGTTGGACAAAATCGAGCGCGAAGCACGAGATACGTAATGAGAATGTGTTCGTTAAAGCCGAAAAAGCTTTAACAAAAGCGAGTTAAACATCACAAAATTACAGTGGTGGATATTTTAAGTATTAATTTTAAAAGGTTAGCGCAAGAATGTGCGAAAATATAAAGACCGAGCGCGAATCGCGAGATAAATACATCATCGAGCGCGAAACGCGAGAACCAACAGTCGCGCGCCTTAGGCGCGCTGACACTTCATCACTTTGTTTAAAAATGTAACTAATGTTTTAAAAGTTAGTTTTTTTGTTGAAAAAAGTTTTTTAACTGAAAATTTAACTTATTCTAATTGAAACTTCCATAATTGTAATTGAAAAATCATCTGTTGGGTTAAACATTCATTTTTTAACTTAAAATTTAATTACTTAAGTTTAGGTTGACAATTTATTTTTTTGTATTAAAAATTAATTTTTTGTTTGAAAATTAATTTTGTTTTCACTAAAAAAATTGCTATTCAATTTTTTCAATTGTCTTTAATTAAAAATCCAACTATTTTGTTAAAAATTTATGTACTTTGTTGGAAGATTGTATTTATTGGTAGAAAATTAATCTTTTTATTCGGAAATTTATCTTTTTTGTTGTAAATTCAATTGTTTCAGTTAAATATTTATTATTTTATTTGAAAATTCATCTTTTTGTTTTATAATATAATTCTTCCAGTTTAAGATTTATAACTTTATTTGAAATCACTTTAGTTACAAATTGAACTATTTTCTTGAACATCCGTTTGTTTTTATATTGGCAAATATGAATATGTTACTTTTAGGATGCCCGGGAAAATTGAAAGAGTTGACCGGGAAATGCGCGGCAATTTGAAATCATGCGCCGAATCGACACCCTCGTTTTTTTATATTGTTTATATATAGTTTATTGTCAATGAACCTTTAGCAGTCATTTTCTGATGTACGTCTATAACTAAAGGGCTTATTAAATGATTGAAAATAATTATTTTTTGACTAATTAAACCCTTTTCAGTGCAAAGTAAACTTAGTACTTGAAATATGAAAATATTCATTGTTTTTTTGGCTACTTCTTTAAAAAATCTAAATATCTGACAAAAATTTTCTGTCTAAATATTAATGATTTTTTTCAGCTTGGGATCAATATCAGAAGAGCAGCAGCACCTAACGATCACCCGATATTTATAGATGCATTGACAGATATTGTTTTTTCTCATCTCAGATCCAATCAACCAGTCAACCCTAAATTATTAACAAGGTGTCCTCATTGTGTGAATCCTAATTGTTTAGCAAGTAAAAATTGGTTTGCGAAAGTTTGTCAAGTCTGAGATAGGATACAAGTATTAATTAATTATAGATTCTTTAGGAGTAGGATATTTATACATTCATTCGGTGTTTTGGTAAGAAATGAGGTGAAAATACGTGAGGTTTGATATTTGGTTTGGAATATGTGATTATGCCGATTTTTTTAGTTATTGCTCATTAAGAACATTTTTTCACAAATAGATAATGTTAAAAGATACAAGATTATCTAATTGACTATTTTTTATTTATTAACATGAGAAATATAACTATTTCCTTTTAAATAATGAGATATCATTTTAAAATCCTATCCTCCACCGTATCTGTGAATTTAATTAATTATTCGTGTTTACTGCTCAATTATCTAGTGTGCAAAGTATTTTTTTGATAAAGTGCGATTACGTAATACGGAATTGTCGACATCAACTTACTTGTCACATTAACATGAGGGAATAAAATATCATAATATTTGTATTCAAGTGATATGGCTGATATTTAATGAATAATAAAGTCGCACTGTCTATAATTACAGAATTTACCGTAACTCAGAGCTAACGTTACGGAAAATTTCGTAAGCATAGACAGTGCCTAATAAAATATATATAGAGTAATATCCCAGATGGAACTGTCGGTAGTGTGCCGGAGTTCACCACTTGAGCAGTACTGGCCCAGTACTACCCACCAGTACAGACAGCCGGTGGTTCGCCCAGTACTGGCAGAACGTTGGCTGCACGACCGGGGCGGCACTATGCCAGTAGTAAAAAAATAGACTTTAAAAAAAAAACGTCTATAAATGTTTTGAGGGTGTTTTGAAATGACGAGAAATTGACTATACAATTAAGGTGAAAACATTTTTTTCTATTACTTTTTTAAAGGAAAATATTCTAAGTTCCACCTTCATGAGAAATTTTAAGTGTTCAGAAAAAATTACATTGGATGCGTGTCTTAATCGCTGTAGAATAGTCATCTAAAAAGCCAAACATTAAAGGGAGGTTTAAAGAAAATTGTTATTAAAAAAATTGTTGCCCAATGTGGTAAAATTTCTAAGTGCCGTCGATAAAAATATTAAATGCTCATTAAATGTTATTATCAGAACTTTTAAAATGGTGTAAAACGCGAAAAAATCAAATTACACGAAGAAAAATTCTAGTAGATTTAAATTATTTATTTAATATTTATTTCATTGATATTCTTGTTAACAGTTCGTGTATTATGCATTTACATAACGTCGTGAAAATAAATAATTAGAAAAAGAGAGCTCGAAATTTGGTACTTTAACTTTTCTGAACCGTAGCTTATGTGGATAGCTTTTTCACCAAGTTTGAACTTATCGGTTTAGCGCAGTGGTTAGCACTCCCGATTGCTAGGCGATAGATCGAGGTATAGATATGTAGATTTGATTCCCCTTAGCGTTAGAAATTTTATTTTTAATATAATGTTTAAAAATGTAATATATGTATTCATTCTAAGCAGTGCCATTAACATGCATTGAAAAAATTCTCGCAGTCAATTATTATTTAATTTTTAAATACCTTTTTCATTATATCTTTAGAGTATAGAAATAGTGAGTATTAAAATTAAACAAATAGTTTGAAAATTATATTTTTGTAATTATAAATAATATTCGGACGATATGCAGTGCTGGCAAGCCAGTACCGCCAAGCATTACAAGCCAGTACTGGGTCGGTGGTGTATTTCTAGCTGGGATGTGCACTTAGTGAGTATTGGCACCAAAAAAAGTGAGATTTGTTCTAAAAATGTACTGAATTATTACGCAAAATGTTATCAAAACATCTCTGGAAATACCGAACACCGCATACATGAGAAAATTATAGGTTTAATCAGTTTAATTACGTTTTTTCAACGCGTTAGGGTGAATCACCCATCAGGCAGTTTATGTATTAACATTTCCTTAGAATATACCTTGCAGACACTTGCAACACCTGCATTTTTCCCGCAAGTCTTTTAGCATATTGTTGACACGCCAGGTTATTAACCAGAGGAAGCTTGGCACCTCCAAGAGCGCCGATGATAAGGACGATTAGTTTAACAGATTATTCCGGGTACAATTGTCGCAACTCTCTTATAAGGTCTCTTATAACCTCTCTTTCTTTTCATTCTCCTTGGATATGACGTTTTTGTCAGCTGGTGCAAAAAATTCGATAACGAACATGGTTCACTTCTCGAAGTCAAGAAGAACTATGTCAGGCTTAGAGTGTGCAACAGAAACAATTGTTGAAAATATAAAGTACCAGTATATTCGGCACTTCTCATACTCGAAAATTGGCAATTCCCCTAGGAGCATTTAGAGGTGCGATATTAAGGTAAATGCCGTAAGAGTGACAGAGATGGTAATAAAGCACGTGCTTCATTGTGCCTTTGGATGTAGGTCGTTCCCCCATGAGTTGGACAACTAGATATTATGTCTGCTAGATACTGGAGGTGTGCATGGCACGCCCTGCAGCTATCATCAGGAATCTCTCGGCTTAAAATGTGGCGACGGTATGTTAAGGTGGAAATGATGTAGATGTAGAAATGATGTGTCTACACATGCCAAAATGAAACTCCCCGTGACAGACTTCAATCCGCGTGATTTAAAGAAACCGAAAGTTAGCTCACACGACATTGAATGATCCTCCACATTTCTGTGGAAGATGCCGTACATCCTCTTATCGATGAGCTGTTTATGGAAGTTTTTCTCTTGTACTTTCTTAATCCGGGCTTTCAGGAGTGAGTACTCGAGAGAGATAAAATTTGATGCATTTTGCTCACCCCTAATACTGAAGTTAAGTCCGAGTGTTTCAGCAGCCTCCTCCGCTGCTTTGTACAGAAACGCTCCTTTGTCCACTTCTTCGTGCTCCCTGATCATTTTAAGAAGAGGGTCTCTTCCATTTGCGACTCTATGTGCTGTACCCAGAATAATCATGTTGTAAAGACATTCAAGATTTAATATTCTGCGACCACCTTGACGGCGTGAGATGTAGAGTCTCGGGACAGAAGATTTACGATGCATGCTTTTGTTCTTGTACATAACCTTTCGCGTCCCGATATCAAGGATTCTGAGCTCATTCTTCGTCCACGGAACCACTCCAAATGAATAGAGTACTACCCGGACGGCAAGCATGTTTGTTGCAGATACTTTGTTCCTCAATAACAGTTCGAAAGACCGAATCTGCCGGTTGAGACATCCTAGATGTGACATCCTCAATGCGGCTCTGTGGCACCCCCAAATATGTATAAGTCTCTCCAGGGCAAAGGTTTCGTATAGCGCTTCTATCGACGAGCTCAGGGTCTTCAGGTGTGCCATTAAGTTTTCCTCGCTTCAAATAAACTTTGGCGCATTTGTCTAACCCAATTCCATTCCTATTTCATTAGTATATCGTTCGACAGTGCTTGGAGCTAGATGTAGTTGCTCTTTGTTTTTAGCATAGATCTTAAGATCATCCATGCAAAATACATGAGTGACCTTGTACTTTCGATTTGCAGATTTTCCGCAAAAGTAGCCCTCAGAATAGCGAAGTGCTAGAGATATTGGCAATAATGTGAGGCAAAAGAAGAATGGGCTCATAGTATCGCCTTGAAAGACATCTCTCTGAAAGGTGACCTTGTTAGTTGTCACACGTTTTTTTCCAGATGAGATAGTAAATCTGGTTTTCCAAAGCGGCATCAATCTCTCTATGTACCTCACGATTTGCGGATCAATCTTTAAGCTTTCCAAAAGACCGATGATAAGTCTATGGAAGGTTAAATCAAAAGCTTTCCGGTAATCAATCCAGGCCATTGATAGGTCACGCTGGTAGGATGCTGCATCTTTGCAGACACATCTATCGATGAGCAGGTTCTCCCGACATCCTGCTACGCCTTTCTTTGAGCCGCGTTGTTCATACATTTCTTGTCACACAAGTTCGATTGCCTGAACAATCCTTCGGTTCAGCTAAGTTGCCCATTTTCGGCAGGAGTACTGTGCGCCCTTCTACCAACCATTCCGGAATTGGCTCTTCCGACTTTAAATATGAGGTAAAAATACGAGCCAAATGCTGATAGGTTGCAGGAAACTTCTTCCACCAGAAGGTCCTGGTACCATCTGGTCCCGGAAGAGAATAGTTCTTCATACCTATTAATATTTTTTCGACAGTAACTGGAGGATTTTGGAAGAATCGAGATAAGTCAGAGAGAAACTGTTGGTTTTTTCTGACCCACCCCTCTCTCTCTCTGCTCTATACTTCTCTGAGCGTCAGATAGTACCCGTATTCTATCAGCAATATGCTGCCTGATGGTCAGCAGCTTTGACTTGTTAAGTGTGTCATAACGCGTACTGTTTTAACCACCATATTTTTATGAAGAGTTGATGCATTCGTCTTTTGGTCTTATGATCAACCGTTGGTTTTATTTTACGGTTCACATCGACCAAAGCTCTCGCTGCATTATACACACTACAATTTATAGTCCAGAGGTCGGATTCTTCGGAAAAATATCCACGAACCTCATCATCCATTTTAGCCAGATCTTTAGCTTTGAGAGAGACCTGGGCGCTGATGTTTCTCCGGATCATAAAGCATCGCTCTTCTTTTATCGGATGCCTGCCCGTGGTTGGTCTTAGTGTTTTCTCTCTTTCTCTGTTGCTGGCTTTTTCTGACTTTGGTACAGTTACAAAGCCCCTTTTTTGGAGTAGTGCGGCATGGTTTCGCAGACGTTGTTGCGAAAAATGCGATAGCTCTGGGTGATTTCTCGCACCACAGAGTATGCAGTCGTACCATGTAACCCAGTTTAGGAGCCACTTAAAGGTTCCGAGATTCCGTCGTTCTGACAAGGATGATTCTGCGAAC
>NC_046662.1:77562546-77569387 GCF_010883055.1 Belonocnema kinseyi | reverse complement strand
TTATAAAGCTTCTAACTCTTTTTCGAAATGTTTTAATTTAGTTTTTGCTGATAATTTAATTTTTCTTATCACTTTAAAAATACAAGAAAGTTTACAAATCATAGTGCGGTAGCGAAATTTTAAGAACAGAATTATGTCACATAATTAAACAATCATTTACATTTTAAATTTTGTTTTGTATCATTAACGTTTAGCCATATTTAAACATACATTTTATGATGAACATAACAGACCATAACGAAACACGACTCCCTCTTTTTTCAATGTTACATAATATGTGAACGATCTCTATCTATTCATCGCCCTTGTGCTTCATTTACTGGTGAAGATTCTAAAACATAAAAGTTGTAAATAACAGTGAATTGTGTAAGTATAAATAAAAAACTCGTTTTCTTATTATTCTTTACATACATGGTCTACAGTTCATTAACCAGTCTGATATGCGAAATGTCAATTAAATTGACCTAATATTAACATAGTTGACACTAATACTGCGAAAAGGTTTACTCACTTTTTTTATTAGTCATTAAAATTTTATTTTATTATTTCAGTATACTTCCTGCAATTTGTGTTGGTGTTTTGAAATATGAATTTGTTTGTCTAATTATAAAAAAAATTATTCAAAAATCAACACACACACGTCTATTAAATTATCTATTCAATCAATATTATTATTTAAGGGCGTTGAAACGAGAACATAAAATCAGAATTCAATTCCCTTGTTTTACTCAAGATATAATAGAATTAAATTTTTTTAGATAATTAGGGTTTATCTGTATTTCAAGTAAAAAAATTGGCTAAGTTCAATAGCTTTTGTATCGATCGTTTTTTTTTATTCTTGGGTTAGAATAAAAAAAAAGCTTTTTTACACAAACTGTTGAAATTAGCCAATTCTTCATTTCGAATGCAGCCGTATTAAACAGGTAATGTACGTTTTTATTTACTATAACGGTTCGTTGAGGAGTCGATGAAAAATCCAAATTTTCTAGAAATAACTCCTATGGGCCCCCTAAATATTTTTGAAAAAAGTCCAAAAAATCTTATTTGCGTAAACTGACTTGCCTCATTGCATTTTAGAGCGACATTTTCAAGAGAAAAATTAAATTAGAATAAATTCTGAGGAAGATAAAAAAAAACCTTCTGCTACTATCAGCGCCCAGTTATGAGTCTCTAAAGAATCCCGATATTTTCAAAAATGAGGATAAAAACTTTAATTCTAAAGTTTGTATCTGTACTTTAGAACCTGATAATTTTACGACAAAATATTCTAGATTTCTATTAAAATAGATGCAATTTAAAATATTTAAAAAAGAAACAATGACCTAGGCCCAATCAGAACATAAGTTGATTATGGCCTCCTTTTAACCTATTTTGCAGGGGACATCAATCTTTTTCAGTTTTTTCAAAATACTTTGTTTTTGGATAAGGCTGTGTTAATGATGCTACAGAAAAAGTTATAATGCTGAAACTTTTGCGTGATTCTAAACTAAATTGCATATTTTACGTATTTTCTTTGTTAAAAATTACTTCCAGAATATCTGTTGTCTAAAGTGAATAAAGAAATAATTATAAATGAACTATTTTTACTTTGTTTACTTATTAGTTATAAAAAATATTACTTAAGAGATTATTTTTACATGATTAAAAATGCAAAAAATGAATAAACTAATCAACGCAGCGAAAACAAAATTTTTTAATTGATGACAAAATAATATCAGAACAAATTAATTAGGTAATTATGCAATAAATGTAGAAAATAATTAAATAATTATCAAATTGATTGAATAAATAATAGTTAAATTACTGTTACTAATGATAAAATTGACTTTTTTGATTCACATTCAACGACAGATATTCTGGAAGTATTTTTACAAATAACATAGATAAAATACGCACACAGCTGAAAGTTTGAAAAGTATTACTTAACTAATGGTTATTATCTATATTCACCTCGCGCTATACTTATTAGGGTGGTCCGAAAATGCATTGCAAATTTTTTTCACTCTAGAGGGCAAGACACGCCTCCAAAAGTTTCCATTTATGGAGAAAGAGAAACAGCAATTTTTCTTTTTTCGAAATTCGAATATTAACACGTGCCACTGGGAACTTTAAAAGCCCATTTAATTAACATGGGAAAATTTTGAATTTTCGAGAAGGGCTCGTAGCGCCCTCAATATGATCCAAAAATAAAAATAAACCACATGTTTACTTATTATTGTTACTTTTTAGAAATTTACGTTGTCTTTTTCATGCAAATAATTACTGATGGGCAATTTGAATATTTACCATGACTTTTTAAGCAACTTTCAATTGTTTAAACAAATGTAAGTTATTTAAACAAATATTTATTCCAAACAAATGTTAAAAATAGTATATCTTCTGATTGAAATGCAATATTTTGTCATTGTTTGCAGTAGTAAATTTTTCTAAAAGCATGTAATTATTTAAACAATTAATTATTGTTTATTTTCAAAAAGAGGCATTCTATAGTAAAGTGGCGCCAAGCAAATTTTTTAGATATAATTTAAGCAAAAAATTTGATTAAACAAAATGTTATTGTAGCTCTTGTTGTTTTTTCAAAAAGTTAATTTTTGTAATTTTAAGATATTTGTATAACAAAAGTTTATAGCAAAACTTGTAGATCTTTTTTGGTTGAACAACTTTTGTTGTTTAATTTTTTTCTTCTCTACTGTCGTTTTTCCAAGAATTAATTTTTTTATTTGTAATCTAACGTTATATGATTAAAATGAAATCTACTCGTTCTATCCAAAAATTATTAATAACTAATTTGAAGATCCTTTTTGGATAAACATTTTTTGTCTATGAATTTTTTTAGTCGTTTTTCAAGAGTTAATTTTTTTTAAATGTTATTTTTTACGATTCAAACTTTAACTACACGTCCTATCAATAAATCATTGATAACATATTTTTTTGCTCACTTTTAGAAAAGCAACTTTGGTCAATTCATGTTTTTCATATCTTGTGCTGTTTGTCCAAATATTTCATTTGAAAAAATTTCCAATTATTTGTACGATAAAACCAAAAACTGAGTGTTTTATCAAAAAGTAGCTTGTAACCAAATTGTAGGTCTTATTTTGGCGCACAACTTATTTTTATTTATCTTTTTTCTTATCTTGCATATTTTGACCGCAAAGTGGAATTTATTTATTTTTTATTATTTTTTGTGCGAGCAAAATTTTAATTTTAGATTTTTCAACAAAATTTAAGAAGTTTTTACAATATTCTTTTAGGCCTTTTAAAAAGCAACGTTTTTCTCTTCCTCGTATTTTTTCGTGTCGTGCGTTGCTTGACTGAAAATGTTAATTTACGTTCGTTTCTTTGGATTTTTAAAATGCTATAACTCCAAAAATGTTCTTTTTATCAAAGAAAGTTATGACAGCAAATTGTTCGAACTTCCGGGTACTACGTATAGCCGCACACAAAAAGTTTTAATTTAGAAAAAAATAGTCTCACAAATTTTTAAAATGCTCTAACTTTTTGAATTTTTTTTAAAATAGCTGATTGACGAACTCGTCATTTCTCTTTACATGTTTATAAAGTGTGCGAGAGGGCAATCCAATCGGATAATTTCTTTAAATAATACCGTGTTTACAGACTACACGACAACGACAGACACCGTCGTAAAAACTATTTTTTCTGACTCAGGGGGTCTCTAAACGTATTCATTTTATGGAATTCACGAAATTCTGTTTTCACATAAAACTAATACCTTCTCATTATTATGTGACTTTAAACATTTATAATGAACTACAGATGCATATATGCAAGCAAATTGGACAAATACAGTCAGAAAACATGCGTGAAACGAGGGATTAAAAAAACTTTATTGGCTGAAAATAGCCAAAGAATTTGGTTATTATTGAGTCACACTTTTTGACCTACAAAGGCTAGAAGATTTTTTTTAAAGTTATGCATAACTTTCTGCACTGCAACTTTTCCTCTAGCATTATTAATGTAGTTTTACCCTCAAAAGAAGTATTGTGCAAAAACTGGACACGAGTGGTTTCCCATGAAAAAATGTCAAAATTGGTCACCTTTGGGAAGTTATATGACCGTTACCGAGTTGCGGCCTATGGTCAAGAAAATATCTGAATTGCGGCCCGCGGTTACTTTTGGCTTGGTTGACTTTCATCTCGACGCTTCTCCTCTCACTCCATGCCATCACGAAGTGTGTGAAGTGTTTTGATTCACACATCACCCAGGAATGCAAAAAACCTAAGGATACTCCACCCCAACAAAAATGAACGAGTAAACATCTTAAACCAATCGTTAATGAGGCTTGTAGAGCTACACAAAAAAATATCCGCGAACATAAAAACACTGAGTGGGAAGCAAACTATCCGCAATTAATAATAATGATAATTCACTATGGAAACTAACAAGCTCCTCGCTGGAATCCCCCAACGGCGTTGTTTTTAAGGACAGGGACAAAGCTGAAATTATTGCAGCTAATTTTGAATCTGTTCATCATTTAACTAATGAAATGGGAAAAGAGAAACATAACAATGATATAAATAAGAATTATGAAAATATCTTTGAGTATGACTATAATTTAAATGACATTAAACTTGCTACTCCTAAAGAAGTTAAAACATTAATTAAAGAACAAAACCTAAAAAAGCACCGGGCTTTGATGGATTCCGTAAAGTCACTCCACAGTCCAGCAGCTAGCTTGCCTCACAGACTTTATAAGCACAAATTTTAATATAAAACATAACACATACGCGCTATTACTCGACATCGAAAAGGCTTTTGACACAGTGTGTCACAAAGCCCTCATTTGTAAGCTAACCAGTTATCAAATACCGCCATACCTAGTTAAAGTAATAGATAATTATCTTAGATTAAGAGCCTTTCAAGTACAAATAAACGACGAGATCTCGCATGAAAGACCTATAGCGGCAGGAGTTCCCCAAGGACCTGTCCTGGGACCTGTGTTATTTTTATATTATTTGAATGACATTCCAAATACTCAAAATGTATAAATCGCGCTATTTCCCGACGACACTGCAATTTATACGTCATCTGGCGTAAGAGAATAGCAATAAGTAGACTGTAGAAATGCATTACAGTATTAGAGGAATACTTCCATTGATGGAAGATTAAAATTAATACGTCCAAGAATGATTTTGTGATATTCTCGCACAACGATGGTGATAACAAAATGTCAGAACGTAGAATGAGCGTCCAAAATAAATTAACTACGTATAAAATGATTGTTAGTCCAATCATGGTATTTGCTGCTCCCATCTGGGGCAATACTTGTAAAATGCGAAAACTGGAACCAGAACTAAACTATTACATAATAAACTCAATATTACTCTGATTGATAGACAAATATTGAAATTAAGGAAAGATTTCTTTGATAATCAATTATCGAAACTTGCAATATTACAAAATACTGGCAGGTTACGCTACCAAGACGCAACTTTTCGAAATAAATATAAACTACTGCAACACCTATTGCTGTAAAAATTATACTACACACACTCGTAGCTGGCCTAGCAGCACTAGGAAATTAGTTTTTAAGATTGCAAAATAGTGCAAATAATCTAAATAGCTGCTTATATTTAATAGAGATATTTAACAGGGTTTTTGTGCAATTTTTCCTGAACACAAAAGTTATAATTCATGCTACGAAATAGCCAAAGGAAATCAAAAACGCCAACAAATTAAAAATACTTATCGAAATATTAGGAATATATATCTTTGCTATAAGATAGGTGTCCTAAAAAATATTGCATGTACCATTAATTGAATGTATAATGATTTATGAATCATAAAGAGATTTTTGAACTTGAAATTTAGCAGTTAGTACGTGGGGTGTGGATGTGCGTTCATTTTTGTGCTTGTATAGTTTCTGTTTCGTGCTTGGTTTTCTCCTTGCGCTCTGCAACAACGCTGATATAAAAATGGAAAAAATGGTCAACGAAAAAGGAAAAGATTTATCCTAGACGGATATAAATTTTGTTTCCACAAATTTTTGAAGGACGATGTTCAACGTTGGCCTTGTGTTAAAAAGTCATGCAAAGCTTTTCTCAAATTAAACCCGAGTATAAGGAAATTATTGAGAAAAATACTAATTATAATCTCGAACAGCAATTCTGTTAAACGTAAAGCAGTAGATGACATTTCTCAAAACCTTCAAATTTGTTGAATAGAGAATTAAAAAATGAGGACGTCGAAACTTTAACTGTTGACGATGTTACTTGCATCCAAAAAATATCGGTCATGCGCGAAGAACTTTCGTTCCGACTTTACCTCGAAATCAATTAGATTTTAACGATTCACTAAACATCATTAAAATTGAAACAAATAAAAAAGAAAACTTTTTACTCGTTAATGACAAAGCTAATAATATTATTATGTTCTCGAAAATTTGTAACCTAACTTTTTTGTGCAATTTAGCAACAATTTTTGTCGATGGAACATTCTATAGCTACCCCCAACAGTTCGGTCAAGTATTGACAAGTTTTGGAGTGCATAATAATTTGTACATACCTCTCGCGTCTTTCCTGCTTATTGGTAAACAAATTAATTTGTATACAGCAGCATTTTATTATTTAGAATCTACTTATACAAAGATGCTGCCAGTCCTAAGCCTGGAAAAAGTGTGAAGGAAAAATGACAGTCGCCACTTGCATAAAATCATTGAAAGGTTAAAGAGTAAAGTGTCGAGTAGAGAGGGTAAGGATGACTGTAGGCACGGACCTCTTGAATCCACCGCGTGCCGTAATTCGGCTGCACGGAGCCATATAACTTATGGCCTATTAGGGCTAGGTCATTGTTACATTATCACCAGACAAGGTATTAGATTTGT
>NC_046662.1:77539744-77562536 GCF_010883055.1 Belonocnema kinseyi | reverse complement strand
AATGTCCACGTTTTGAGACCTCCTGAATCCGAAAAACAGATTTTTACAAATGTGCTGCCTGTATGTATGCATGTATGTATGTATGAATGTATGTATGTATGTATGTATGTATGTATGTATGTATGTATGTATGCATGTATGTATGAATGCATTTTTGTATGTATGTATGTATGCATGTATATATGTATGCATGTATGACTGTTTCCACAATAATATTCGAAAAAATTAATAAATTGTATAGGTATTTTTGTTTACTTTTTTAGTGTCCTAAACTCAAGGTCAAGTTCGGTAGACAGCCATTTTGGATAAAAATTTAAAAAGTGGGCACATTTTGAATATTTTCTCGACCACTTTTTTTTTATTTAAAAATTCTCTGAACGGTTATTCATTATATTCAAAAACTCAAACAATTTATTCGCATAACTTTTTCCATAAAACCAAAAATTACCAGAGGTATAGCATTTACAAAATTCCATAAAACACACGAAAATGCAAATTTTAAGTCAAATAACGCACGATATGAAAAAAAGTCAAGAGAAGAAAAATGTTGCTTTTTGAATTCCCTACAAGATTATCATAACAACTGTTTGAGTTTCGGTAGAAAATTCAATTGACAAAGTCTCGGTCGCTGCGGTTAGGAATAAAATTAAGAAATTAAAAAACAGTTAGGCTGCTGTATAGACTGCATGTGTACCTTTTAAGCTGTAAAAAATGGAAATGCGCAAATTTAGTTTTTCAAAAAATGGCAGATGTTGCAATTAAATGTGAAATAACCAGTTTTTTTTACGAATGTGCATTTTTTTAAAGGAGACAATGAAACTACGTATGTTTGAATGACCATGCATGTTATGAATTGTATTAATATACATTTATGGAAATGATATACAATTTGAGGGACATACTCTTTGAGTGTCAAGCACAAGAAACATATGATAAAAATATGTTCGTTAAAGCCGATGGAGCTTTAACAAAAGAGAATTCACAATCATCAAATTACTGTTGTCGATACTTTGACCTTCAGTTTTAAAAAGTCTGTGTACAAGTGTGGGGAATATTAGAGATCCTCTAGGGAGAGTTGAGACTCGTTTCCCCTCCAATAGTCGCCGCTGTACCGGAACTTTGATATTTTCATGGGACGCGAAAAGTTTGAACAGTTTTATTTTGTATCATTTCTTTTGTTTATGAAAATTTTGAAGTATATGTGTTTCAAAGTCAATATTAGTTTCCCCTAACTTTAATAAGTTAACCTTCTCAATAATTAATAATGTTCTGGTTTGAATGTTGCCTCTATTCTGTATTAAATCCTCTTAAAAATAAAATTATGATTTTAAGATAGCGCCAACTCATGCCAATCAAAACTCATAAAAGTTCAACTAGTTCCGGTACAGCGGCGCCAATCAGATTTTGAGTAACCCGTGTCTCAACTCTCCCTTGAGGATCTCTAATGAATATGCAAAGACTGAGCACGTAGCGCGAGGTAAATACATTATCGAGCACGAAGCGCGAGAACTAACAGTGGCGTGCCTTCGGCGCGCTTAAACTTGCGAGGGAAGCGAGCCGCGCGCCCGGCGCGGGAGTAGCATGCGCTTGCGATGAGGTCAGATTTTTTTTTCAAAATTACTCGAAATTGCATCTACTTTAATTAAAATCTACAACATTTTTTCGTAGAATTAATAGGTACAGAATTAAAGCTTTTAGTCTCAGTTTTCACAAAATTTGAGATTCTTGAGTCATAAATCGGTGATTATAAAAGATAGAAGGTTCTATTTTTTAGCTTTTTCAAATTTTTTACTCGAGTTTAATTTTGCGGTTTAAAATTTTACTTTAAAACGCAATGAGGCGAGTCAGTCTACACACATACGATTTTTTGAAATTTTTTAACACTATTTCCGGGACATGTTTCAGTAATTTTTTGAAAATTTGGATTTTTCATCAGGACCCCTCAATAAACCGTTTTAGAAAAAAAAACGCTTATTACGTACTTAATAAGGTGAAAAAAACTTCTGTCTTACGAGATGCATTTATGACTTGGAAATTGATTAAAAATGTGTTATTTTGCAAATGTAGGCAATATTTAAATATTTTAGCATGTAAGGAAAGATCAATGATGAACATGATAATTATAGGTATATTTAATTAATTTTCCAATGTTCAATTGTATTTAATGACAAATTGATTTTAAGATTTCGTTAATATAAATTATTTTTGACCGCAGGTGAGGGAAAGTCGCTAAAAATCAGGTCTGGAAGAAGCTTTTTTGTGATTTCAAGAAATGGAATAATAGTGTCAGTCATGTATAATGAAAGAAGATCCGGTATTTTTTAAGAAAAAATTTAAAGCCTAAAGAAAAAGTATAATTTTGTAATTACAATTTTTCTTACTGTCGCTTCTTACCAATTTTAAAAAAATTTTTGAATTTTAAAAAATCATGGCTTGGGGAGGGGGGATTCCGTACAGCTCTAAAGTTATAGTTTTGAAAATAAGTAAATTATCTTCAAATATACTTATTTGCTTAACAAATGGTATCATAAAGGAATTATTTTAACAATTTCAGGCATTGAATATTTAACTTGCCATTTTTTTGAAAAATTAGTAAAAAACGATCTGATTTTTGACACATATACCTTTTTCCAAATCAATTTTTAGTCCTTTTTTAGATAAAGTTACTATATTCATTTGTGTAAATAAAAAATGACGTTAGCCATTTTTCTTTCAATAGGTTAACCCGCGAGTTAATCAATTTTGAATTCAAGTTCACACTTATTTCTGAATGGTCCTGAAATCTTTTGAAAGATTTCAGGTTATTTTCAAAACTTTCAAGGAATTTAAAAAACGTTTAAAAAGTTTTAAGGGGTTGCAAGAGATTTTTAAAGATTCAAAATATTTTAGGGGGTCTTAAAAATTCTAAGGCTTTCAATGACTTAAGAGGTTAAAATCTTTTTAAGGATTTGAATTATTGTAAAGGCATGTGATACTTACAGTTTCCCCGGCTTTTTTCCACCAAAATGAAAATTTTTCAAAACTAAATTCGGAGATGCTATAACATATCATAACGGACGTCCCCGGACTCTTTTTTGAGGGATAATAAGAAAAAAAATTTATTGTGCTAAATAGAAATTTTATGCATATGCATTATTTTGAGGTTACGTCGTTTTTCATCTCTGTCTTTCCGATAATCTGAAAATTATTTATGAAATAAACTATTTTGATTGCCCACAAAAAAGGTTAGTTCCAGGAGATTAGTTATTATGTTTATTTGTAAGTCCAAAGTTTTCAGCATGTTCGCTATCATTTTCCAGATTTTGAAAGCAAAATATTTTTTATCCTAGGAAAAAAGCCGGGGGAATCGAACACTGAAAAAATCGAGACTATTTCCTAAGCGCGATGCAAATTAATCACATTTTGCTAAATTAAAACTTTTTTGAATTAGCCTACAAAAAAAGTGTGTTAGGACGTCCGTTAGCATGTTCGCTATTATTTCCCAAATTTTTAAGACAAAATATTTATTATTCTAGAAAAAAAGCCAGGGGAACCTAAAACTGGTAAAATCGACAATTATCTAAGTATCACGTGGCCTTAAGGTATTAAAAAAAATGTTGATGTGATTTTTAAGAATTTTTGAAGATATGTAACGATTTTACAAGACGTATAAGGTTCTAAGATATTTAAAAAAACGCAATGAATTTTTGAAATATATTTTGATAAATTGAAGCTATTCCAACAAATTTGAAGGCTTCCAAAGATTCAAGAGATTAAAAAATTTTCAAGGATTTTCCAAGGATTTGAATAATTTAAAGGGTTTTAAAGAAATTTGCATAGGGTTTTAAAGAATTTCAGAAGATATTAAACGATACTTTATATAGAACCTATTAGGTTTTAAGAGATTTTAAAAGAGTCCCATTGATTCATAATATATATATTTTAATGATTCGAAGGTAGCGTAGGGTAAGGGGGGCAACGCCAACGAGTTAACAGTCAATGTTTTTTTTTTTTAAGTTAATAAGATGTTTAATTGATCCAGTTTTTTCTCATTTCGAGTTCTACATTATATTATATTTCTATAAGTATTAATCACATCAAAAAAACAATGATTTGGTAATTTAATTATTTCTAACATGCTGTATTTCATCGGCTTTGCCCCTCACCTGAGGGCAAAGCCGTCTGCAGCTTCTTATGAAAATCAAAACATTTAAAGATAAGAAAATATGATGGTTTGCTTCTGTGGTATTTTATGTGCTGGAAAAATTACCTTTATAAAGATATTCAACAAGAAGAATAAGTTATTTTTAATAAAAACAGAGATAGCTGTAATATAACCTCTTATTCATTGACATTCCACTAGAAACGGACTTTGCGCAATATTTCTACCGTACCAATACAAGAAAACTGCATACCGACCGGATTGATAATAATCATGGCATAGGCATGGACATAGGAAACAAGGGACTAGGTATGCCATTGCGGGGGTGATGCCATGAGGGGGGAGGTCCGCCACCTTTTGATGTCCCGCGACAAACATGGCAGCGCCCACATGTTTATATTTTCATGCACAGATTGTCGGCAAAAATGCTCGTGCGCATAATCAAATGGCCTCTCACTTATTGATGAGATTTTATATATTTTGGACTTGAATTACGTCTAATTATCATAATTAGATTGTGTGATATTGTTTTATCTGTCAAAATATCAATTTTTGATACTGTAAGTATTGTCATTAAAGTTAAAAAATTTATATTTCTGTCAGCGAAACGTCCATTCTTTCATGGTAAAAACTGTTTTCTGTATAGTTTTTATTTTGCAACGTCAATTTTCAAGATTTTAATAAGTAACACTGTCTCTCTGATGAAATAGATTTATATGATGCAAAGTAGGTCTGAAATTGTTAAATAGTAGCCATGCTATAAGGAAAATCACCTTTGCCCCACTGGTTGGCGCTGCCCCCCCCCCCCTTTCCATATTCCAAAGCATTTGGAAGATTTTGAAGTGCTTTTTAACCTTCCAAAAATAGAACAAGGTTTTCAAGGATTTGAAATATCTTAGAATATATCCTATAGGTTTTAGGGTATTTGAAAAGGGTTTTCAAAGACTCAAGGGATTTCAAAATATTTCCCGGAATTCTAAATGCTTTCGGGTATCTTCAAAGATTCCAAGGTTTCCGAGGATTCAAGAGATTCACAAGTTTTCAAATAATTTCTCAGGATTTGAATTATTTGAAGAAATTTAAAGAAAAATTTTTTTATGGAGTTTTATATATTTAAACTACATATTTTTTAAAGATTCCAAAATATTATATAAGATTTTCGAAGATTGCAATGATTTCAAGGAATTTTGTAAGTTGCCAAGGAATTTTCAAATAGTCTTTGAAATTTAGTTGAATTCATTTGGAATTCAAACTCATCTTGATTTCTCAGGCATTTTATCAAATACTGTTGAATTTTACCAGCGGCGTAGCCAGGACTTTTTTCTGGAGGGGGTTCGATTTTTTTTCGGAGGGGCTTCAGGTTCATGTTTAGGCAAAGAGTAGGGGAAAAGGGAATTGAATAATAAAAAAAATTAGTTTCAGGGGTGGGGGGGGGGCTTGAGGCCCAAGCCCACCGCCTGGCTACGCTGCTAAATATTACCCAATTCAATTTAGAGTTTTCAGTTTGAAATTTTATGAACTTCATCGAATTCGTCTCATTTTCCTTAAATTACTTTGAATTCACTCCAATTTTACTGACATCAATGGAGGCTGATATGGCAGTTCTGGGAATAATCAAATAAAAATATTTAACGTATATTTAAATTTGAGATTGTTTTATTCCATCTGCAAAAGATTCTATATTTTAAACATATTACATTAATAGAATTCTCGTCTTAACATATTAATGGTCAGGAAAAATAAAAAATTAGTCACGGAAAAGGCAGGAAATTTTGTAAATTAAATTGTGCAGCTGCCCCAAAAATATTATTCATTTATAATTATTATAAAAAGAAATGTGCACTTTCAATTCATTTTTCCAGTCAAATCTTTTTTATTTCTAAAAGTTACGTTACATTGTTGCAACTAAGTTACGTATTTTTTTCAGAATTGCAAATTGGAACTGTTCTGGAACTGTTTATTAACTAACTTGTAGAGACCAACGCATTGATTTTCTAGAAAAAGTTACTGTCACCTGAAAATTATAACGTATCACTGTTGCGCATATAACGGTTTCGAAAACATTCGAATGCATCAATTATGCAAATTCAAAATTGGCATTCTACCAGAACAAGATTTCGCACCAATTATTGATTTTCATAATCTGAAAACTTCACTTAATCTCAAAATTAGCTTTAATTAGTACCTTCATTTTTCACCAGCACATATGTCAAAAAACGTACTGTATTCCTGTCGTCTAATTGTCGTTAATATCCCAGGTAATTTGTCTAAAAAATCGAAGATTCGAAGCTCACCGGGTGATAGTTCTTCACATGGCCGCAAGATGGCGCGTATCTATATATAAGCGCGAGTCTCTGAAAATTCACCAGTTTATGTTATGCTTTAGAAGGTAGAGTGTTGCAATGGTGGTGAGAGTTCGGTTGAAGATGCAATGCGGCACCGCGACGACATTGCCCTTCGTTTTTCTCGCGATTGTGTGTGGTGTAGACATAGTGTATGGTATGTTTGAACATAGACATTGTAATCATCAGCATCCACGAGTTCACGAGGTGAGTCTTTTCGCAAAAGGCGATTCTAACCTCTTTTCTCTACACTGAGTGTCAGACACGCCGGCACCAATCTTCCCTCTTTTTCCCTTAAAGTTTTCTGACTCCTTTCATCTTGGCTCTTCGTCTGCCTCGATCCTTTCGCTGTTTCGTTCGACTTCATTGAGATGTAATATCAAAAAGTAATTTTTTAAAGTTAGAAAATGAACACAATAATGGCGAAAACGTTCAAATATTACAATTAACTCGAAATGTCAGTAATGAATTAGATTGGCAAAAGAGCATGTCCGTCTGTCAAGGTGTTTTGTATCTTCAAAGAGCATATTGAGGTGTCACGTGTTCACACTCTCGCCTTTGTTTACGTTTCCAGTGACAGGTAGTGGTGGTGATAACGATTGCTTTGAGCACTTGGTCCCCCAAAAGCTGACGTTAAACGCCTCGAGCAGCACGTGGTGAAGATTATTCGCTTTCAGGGATTAAGATTATCTCGGAAATCACTCTACTCTTGTTTCCTGCAGTTTCGCGTCACGAAACGTCAACTTTCGGTTGCGACTACTCTTTTCTCGTAAATAAAGATTAGTCTTCGAAGTGACATTAGTGTGTCGAAAGTTAGCGGTTGCACGAACTGCTTCGTGCTTTGGTTTTCAAATTATAGGAGGGGATTTATTCGTGAGCAAAATAATGTTTTGATGGAAGGACTGTTACTAGGAGATAATTAATGTCTGTAATCGGATTTGAGGTTATGTCAGAGCTGTCAGAAATTGAGTTTTAAACGTTGCGGTGGTTGCAACAGTGTTTCCATTTGACTTCGTAATCAGTGGTTGGACGTGAATTTATTAATGGAATATTATTTTTCATTTTTCTTTATTTCTTTTAATTTGTATTTAGAAACTTTTGAAAAAAGTAATGAGTAGCGTGGACCGTTTGTTTATAGATTTCCAACCTGTCGCTATAGTCGAGCACGTGGTTCAGTTTAAGTCACGTGGTTTTTCGAGAGAATCGATTTCGGGGTTCTCCTATGAGTCGCCAATATATTTTTTTGTTAAAAGGCCCGTTGTCAAAAAGTTGTGAAATTTAACTCCCAGTCGTTTTAACCAATTCCATTATTTTTTAGATTTTTTAAGAATGCTGGATAAAGTTTTTACACGGCAGACGTTTTAAGCAAAGTTTACGCATTTAGTTATTTTTTTTAAATGGGAAATTAAAATATATTTTGTTTACATTTATTATTTTGTTTATTATATTAAAATGTTGTAACTGATTTATGCTCATGCGAATTATTTGAATTGTTAAAGAATCTAAAAATTATTAATGAAGTTAAATCATTTAGTTCTAAAGATGCCTAATTAAAGGGGTTTAGTGCCGAACCAGGTAACCAACATTCTTAAAAAGTTAGATGCTCGTTGTTATAAGATTTTTTTAATATAGTAATACAATAAAAGTTATTTCAGATAATATTTATTGTGTTTTAACTTAGTAATAAATTTTCTTTTCCCTTCAGCATCAGCTGATATTTCTTTAATTTATGATCATTCATTATAATTATTTTTTATAGTAATTTCACCGAAAAATAATCTGTGAGTGTGATACTGTCGCATTAAAATTTGATTTTCTTGAAATAAAATAGTTAGATTGTATCAAACATTTGTTATTCTTATTTAGCTTTCCCGTATCTCTGGCAACAAATCCTTTAGGAATCGACATACAACCTTTGTCTCCATAGATATTTTAATTTTCCTCTGTTTCATCCACATTTCGTAATGTGTGGTGCAATTTAAAATATGCATTGTAATTCTGTTTCAATAATAAATTATTTACAGTATAAATGAACAACCATTTTAGTCTGTAACTTTTGTAAAAACTATACCTTTCTTGTACAAAGAACCCTTTCTTATTCACAGTCTTATAAAAAATATGTATATTTTTCATAAATTTCTATGCTTCCTTACAAGCCACAATTTTCAAGTTATGCGCGATGACCTGTTTTAAGAACATTAATTTTACCGTAAACAGTATAATTATCTCTGTTTGCACTTTCAGAACGTTCTATTTATTGTTTATAACTCTTATTAGCCACCATCATTAACTAAAAAAGTTCATTTAAAAAAAGTATTAATCTTTGGTACGAGATAAAATTTTGTACTCGTAATATTTTCTTGTACGAAGAGTCATTACTTATTCACGGCCTTATACCAAATTTATTTTGTTATAACTTTACGCCCCCTGTAAGCCATAAATTTTAAATTATTATTGATATCCTTTTTTTATAACGTTAAGTTTGCCAAAGTCCATGTAATAACTGCAAGGATTCGCACACATCAATCTCTGAGTAAATTACATAACTACCAATGTTGTGCAGTGTTCGACTCCATAACATTTTACGTCTTGACAATATATACGATTACATTACAATTATTAGATGTCTTAGATAGACATCGTGTCGTTTTACACACAAACGTTACAAGAGAATGAATGATTTTTTTATGTTTCATGTCAAAGTTTTTCTTGTTCATAGAAATTTTTTAATGTACAGTCGAATCTGGATTTAGTATTTCCGAGAATTGATGCCGCGCGGCTGAGTGTTGGTGAGGAGAGCTGCGGGGGAAGTGCGGCACTCATTTAGGTGTCACGAGCAGTGACGTACAAGAAAATTTCACGAGTGTAACACGTTTTATTTTGTGCCAGAGATAATAACAAAAGTTTAAAAAATCTATTTCTCAATCGTGCACGGGGAATAAGGATAAATAGTTTAAGTAATAAGAATTTTTAACTCTATTGAAACAATAAGACGGCGATACTGAGAAATAATTATTAATGTGACGTTTGTTTTAATTTTTGAAACATTGACATTTGATTGTTTAAAAAAAGTTAAGAAAATTAAGCAATTTTTACAATATCAAAATTATAATGGATCAATTGCACTATGAATAAATTGTGCATATTTAGGTTCTCGTTTCTCCTGATTTTCTACAGAAAATTGAAATTATTTATCAAACTATGTAAAACTGATTTGTCTTGAATAATCATCAGCTCAAATAAGTAAGAAGCGATTGCCTATCAAAGGTTCTTTTAATTGTGTAGCCTTTTTTCTTTTGCAAAAAATATTAGTGAAATTTTACAGATTCGATTGCGAAAAGTGGGCCACCAAAAATTAGGAGAAAATTACCAATTCAATTAGTTGAGACATTTTCAAATTCAGTTGTGGAAAGTGTGATACAAGTAAATAAATTCACTTAGGACTGTATATAGTAATTTAAAAAATGTTATAAAAAGAGAATACGTGAAAAATACAAAAGTTTAATTAAAAAACGTGTTGGTGTAACATTCGCAAACTCTATTGAAACAGCTCGCCAAACAGTAAGAAGGTTAAGTTGTGAAATTGAAAACGTGACGTAGCCTGTTTCCGTTTTAAAATCATTAACTTCTGAGTGTTTGAACGAAGTTGAGAAAGATAAGAGGTTTTTACAATCTTAAAATTACTATAGATCAAAGGGCTTCAAATTCTACACATGCAGGGTTTTGTATGCGCCATCTGGCAAATAGAGTTCTGTTTTCGATTTTTCAAAATTTTTGCGGTTGTACATTTTTTTAATTTTCAAAATGCGCTTTATTGCCTTTCTGAATTAGAATGGTCAAAACTTTATTAACTACTAGTGACATTTTACAGACTTCATTAGCGACAAGTAGGCCACTAAAGATTATATGAAAAATACTAATTCGATTAGCCAAGATATTTCCTGCCAATTTCAATAGTGAAACCGGCTGTGCATTCTTTCTCGGGTGTTTCCAGTTTGTTTGTATTTACAATTTTATGTCTTGCTCAACTCGAAAGGGAAATGGCTTAATGATATAATAATAATAGTATAAATTACCATAACTTCCGTATTATTCAATACAATTATATTCAATACAATAAGGTTAATCGATTTGTATTGAATCAAGGAATCTTTTTTGCACTTGCATATAAATGGAATTAGGTTGATGAAAAAAGTTTAATTATACAATACTATTTCCTAAACATTATTAACGATCATAACTTCCTTTCTCTTCACTGAAATGTAATAATGTTGTAGGTCAATCGACTCGTCTTGAATAAACTAATCCTTTCTATTTTTGCATCAACTTTAAATTATGTTAATGAGATGTAGACTATAAAAATGGATTCTCCAAATAATATAAATAATCATAGCTTTCTCACTTCAATAACTTTTGAGATATTAGTGGTGGTAATAAAATTCTGAGGTACAACTGTTCAAATATGTCAGATGATAAAAATGGTTTTATAGAGATTTGCAAGTAATGAAAAAAATACTTCAGCTGGTTTTTTTAATGTGCCATTAAAAAAGTCAAATTATAATATATTGTATAGAAAACAGATTCCACATATTTGGCTGAATAAGTAAAAACCATCCAGGTGATAGATATGTTGAAATTCATTATTTATTCAATTCATTATCTCTTAGTTGAAAACAACTGCAATTAAAATAAAGTTTGCCCTTGATATAGAGTGTACTGAATTAATTGCATTTTTAAATGAGAAAAAGTCGATAATTTTGAATGAACAAAAGTTGAACGTGTGTGTGACGAGTGTGAACATTTGATAATTGAAACTTATTCGAATACGCCCGCGAGTGCGTTCGCAATCGTTAATTGCCACTTAGCATCTCCCAAGGCATAACAGTCAGTTTCCTGCTATAATCAGTTTTACCCTCGCCGCAGATCACAGCACTTTGCAACGTTTCTTTTCATCACAATATTTATCATTATTACTATAATTACCATTGGTTTATTGGATTCCTATTTTGTTTGCTAGAGTTGGCATAAAATAATCGCTTTGAAATCGAAACATTATTTTGTACGGTTTCCATTTCAATATTCAGCATTCACCTCTGCTTCTTCGATTGAAAGCCTTTCCCTATAATAGTATTGACCATTCGTATATTGGGTGCAGAAATCATTCCGACCGTTGAGCAAACTTATGTAACGTAACATTTCAACACTTGACTGAAATTCTAACAGAAAATATCTTCAACCTCACACTATAAAAATATTGATGACATTATTATGTTCAGAAAGTAAAGTGGGGATTCATAAAGTTGATTTGTATGTATTTGCAAAATAAATAAAGTTAAAAAATAAAATCCGCTCAAAAATTTTCGCATTTTTGCCAAGGCGCTGACTTCCAGGTTGTAGCTTTAGTTCCCGTACGTTCTCGTAAACCCGAGTTTCAGCTTTAATGGAATCTACTACAAGTTCTTCCTATCGAATTTCGACAATAAAAATGTCCTCATCCTTTTTATCGAAATGAGAATGCAGTCAAAAATTCTGGAACTTTTGGATCCACAAATTCTTAAATCTAACCAGTTTTCTCAATTAAAATAATTTAATTTTAAATGCGCATAATTTGAAATATTTTACATTTGAAAGTTAGTTTCTGTTGAAATTATTTGATTTTGAACCTTTACAATTAGAAACACTTTTCACTTGACAATTTGATTTACTATACCAATCACGCCTTTTCTCATTTAAATTTAAAAAATGCATCTTCAGTAAAAAAAATCAAAGATTTGGAATCACAATTTCGGAGATCCCATAATTCAATTCTTTTAAAACAGTTTAACTCTCGCAGGAGATTTCGCGAATCTCGAAAAGATTCTTGAAAGATTTTATAAAATCAATCGGGTCCTTACAGAGATCTGGAATCTTAAATCGCTAATTCTGATCTTTAAAGACTTTGGGATCTCGGGATTTCAATTATTTCAGAAGTAAATAGCTCTGCGACAAAAGTCCTTGATGAAAATGTAATTTCAGCAATAACAAGAAAGCGTATTGCCCGCAGATTATTGGCGAAATCGAGCATTTGAAATATGGAACTTTAATAGCTTAATTCAACATCCAGAACATACGTGCACTAAAAGAAAAAAAATATTTTAAAAAACTTTGAAACTTTGGTCTATCTTTTACGATTCCTTAATATAAAGCAAATATTAGCCCCATTTTAAATCTATGAGTTATAAAATATGTGTTTAGCCTCGAGATACACTCCTAATAGATTCACTGAATATTTCAAGCAATGCATCTTAAGAAAGCATGGATGAAATGAATTGCAAGAAAGTAATGGCCAGAATGGACAAATCGATGAGCCTAGTGCCTTTATCTATAGGCTAGTAAAAAGAGGGCGAGACAGAACCAAGCGAAACCTTTGGCTGGCGGCCAATAAAAGATTTATACACATATATTTCATTAAATAAATTCTTTTTTTTATATTCTTTATCATATACTTTTTTCTGAAAAGTATGCGTTCTCTGGATGCACGGCATCTAGCTTCACCACTGCCTAAAATTGCGTAATATTGTTCGCTTACTCTAACATAAATAGGAAACTATGAGTAATGCAGAGTAACACAAGGACATAATTTCACCACAACGTGATTGTTCGAGGAATGACAAACTTGTATTATCCTTCAAATCCTCTGTAAAAACACTATTATTGGTAGTATACTTTTTACATTCTCATCATTTATGATTGAGAAAGTATTAGAATTGTCGGAAATTTGACATCACACTTTTTCAACGGATCTCCACGTTTCGAGACCCCCTGAATCCGAAAATCAGGTTTTCACTATGGCGTCTGTCTGTCTGTCCGTCCGTCCGTCCGTAAACACGATAACTCTCGAAAAAATGAACGAATCAAATCCATCTTTGGCACACTTTTTCTAGGTCCTAAAAGAAAGGACGAGTTCGTTAACCAGACATTTTTGATAAAAATTCAAAAAGTGGGCGCATTTTGAAAATTTTTAAGACCACTTTTTTCTGAATTCGAAAATTCTATGTACGGATATTTATAGTATTGAAAAGAACAAACAATTTATCCTTATGACTTTTTTGATAAAAAGAAAATTTTCAGAGTTCTAGCGTTTTCAAAATTTTTTTAATCAACCGAAAATCAAAATTTGAAGCCGAAAAACGCACGATATGAAAAAAAGGCAAGAGAAGAAAAACATTTCTTTTCGAAATCCCTACAAGATTATCATAACCAATTTTTGGATTTTCTTAAAAAATCGGAAATTCAAATTTTGATTGCACAAAAAATAATGGAAAATAAAAAATTCCATTTTGTGGACGAACTATGTAAGATACAAAAAAAGATGAATTAACAAAAATCGAGCGCGCAGCGCGAGTTGCACGATGAGAATGTGTACGTCAAAGCCTACAGAGCTTTGAGAAACTTAATCTTTTACTATACTTAATTAAGTAGACAATTCAGAATATGAAGACGCATATAAATACTGTCATCTAAAAGAGATCTTTTTGATAAAGTTTTTTTCAAGCATTCCAAATATAAAGAATATATATCGGAGCGCGAAGCGCGAGATTCAACCGTCGCGCGCCCTAGGCGCGCTCAAAATTGCGAGCGAAGAGAGCCGCGTTCGATGAGAATGTGCCCGCGAAGCGGGCAGATTTTTTAAAGTGCTTTCATATTCAAAATATGAAATGACATGATGATCCTCTAAAGATAAAATTTTTCAATCAGAATTATCACATTTCAAGATATTAAATTGCAGTAATTTGAACTAGAAATAATTTTTATAACATGGATAGTAAATTTTTCTTCTCGCACAATTTCGAATAATCCTGCGAATACGCAAACTTCGACCGCCAGAGGAGAATTTAATCGAATAAATTTCCCTCTTTATCACGCGTGTATAATGCGCGCTCCACAAAAAAATATACGAGATTGACATGTCGCGAAAATGTGCTATGCGAGAGTCCAATTGCATCGCTGCTTTTTTTTTTAAAAAGAAAACTGCAAAGGTGATTTTTAAGGCTCATTCGCGACCAGAGATGTTTTTAGATACTCGACGTATACGCAGTACAATCTGATAATATCAGAGCAAAAAAGGTAGTTTTATGTAGAGGAAATTTCAGCTGGCTGATTATCGCGAAAGCAGAAAATGTAATCCTATTATGGGTGATAGTAACCATACAGTATGGAAAGGACATGCATGGTCTCTTCGTACACTAATTAGCTGTTTTCGCTGATGTTTTTGGTATTCGTGCCCGACAATATCAGCTAACACCTAAAATCGATAATTGTAGCGATAATCATCATTTAGAGTAGCAATTAGCCGCCCATGAAACAGCTATATGGATTTACTTCTATAAAAATGGAGAAAAGTATATTAAGGGTGTTCAACGGTCCGGGAAATGACCAGTGATTTTTTTTATCGGAAATTTATATCCAACTATAAATATACACTGGAACCTTGATATATTTTGCCAATGAGTATTTCTAAGAAATTTCCCTCCATGATTCTCAGTGCGTTATTTTAACAGCATACAGGGCTTCTTATTCACCTACAACTTGCTTGCTCAGTCGTCGGCGCTTGGGCAGCAGCGTGCGGGGAGGGAACGAATTATACCTGTATCGCCTAGGAATGTATCCTGGTTCCAGTGTAAGTTGATATAATATGAAGTAATGTAAGATCATATATTAGTTCATTTTGAATTTCCTTACAATATGTACGATTTCAATGGAAATTTCACAATTGGAAGCATTTCTCAGTTGAAAATTTTTTTTTTTCAAGTGTATAACCTAGTCTGATTTGAAATAGATCGAGTCACATACAGTTAACTGCCGCCCAATTCGAAATTGCGCAGTTTCGTCATCTCCCACCACGGTCCCTATACGGGATGTACGGCCACGCCAGTGGCTGGCCAATTAAAAAAAGAAGCCCGAAGAGAGTGGGGAACTTTGAATTGAAAATTTTAGCATGGCATCATGGGAATGCAAACAACTTTTTAGAAAAAATATTATAAACGTAAAAGTTACTCAAAAATGTTAGAATAGTAATATTTCTTAAGTGTAGAATCCATTTTCTCAGTCATGTTATATTTTTTTGTCGATGGACGACCTTTCAATTTCACGAAATACAATCAAATGCACAACATTTGAGGTGAGAGTACCCGATCTGATACACTAACCTGAAAATTTTTATATTTTCTTTTCTTTAGTGATAGAAAAGTCGTCAATCGACAAAAGAATGGAACAGAACTGAGAAAATACATTCTATACTTGAGAAATTGCAGTGTTAGTGCCATTTACTAACCTTCTTGACGGCTGACATTTCCACCTATCCTAGAATGATACACTTGAAAATTCAGACCTTTGTAACCCTACCTTTACGTTTAGAATATTTTTTCCAAAAAAATTGCTTGCACTCCTATGTCAAGCACTTTACCAACCTTCTTGACATTTCTACCTAGCCTAGAATAGAACTCACTATTCCGCGAAATATTTGAGTTTTTTGATGATGTTATATTTATTTTTAGTTAGCAAATTTTCGCACGTCAACAAAAACACTTGAAAACTCTGGCATGCATAAAGTGTAAACGGCCCGCAACCGCTATAAAATAGTATAGCGGGCATCCCCGAACTCTTTTTTTAATGGAAAATGATAACATTTTGTTCTACTAACAAAAATTGTATGCGTGTGCACTATTTTGAGGTTAGGATCGGTTTGCCACTAATATTTCGAGAATGTAGGTCTCTGTCTTACCGATGCTATTTTTTTTCTTGTCACAAATTTTAGGTCAAAAATATTGTGTAGTTTGTAAGTAAAGCTGACGAGAATTGTTCGATAATTTTCTAAGTACACCAAACTCTCGCTTTCAGTAAGCCCGTCCTCTGCCCTCACTGTTTACGTTTCTATCCCCCCTCCCCCGAAATCAGTTCAAGGCCATTTGAAGGCAAACCCCGACACTTGACTAAAAGCTATAGTTTAGTGTATTACAATCTTAGAAACAGATATTCCAGAAATGACTACATCGTAGTTACTATACTCAGTCTCTCCAGCCTTATGGAATAAAAATTGGTCGTGAAGTTTCCCGGCTGTTAGAATAGATGGCAATTTCCTTGTAAAAAAATGAGTCTAAATATAGTTCTATGCGCCCACAAAAATGGTTTCTTAGCCTATTAATATTTACTTATACTGTATACTAAATATAGTATATATATATGTAGTCGTTCAAATCTACCCTCTCCCTCCATCACTCCACCCCTCTCCCTTCTATTCTAAAAATCCGAGAAGAAATATATTTCAATTAATTCCAATCCACTCTGCTCCACTACGCTCATCGCACTTACTGCACTCATCGTAACAATAAGTACAGTTATAAATGTACATAAGCCACTCAGGTCACAGTCACAGGTAGTTTTTAGTACGCTGTACCCTAACTGAAAATTGTATGGTCTAGAGGCCCTCTGAGTAAGAAGTGCTATTTTAAACATCGGTCAGAGTACGAAAAATCTCACTTATGATGACGGTGTGATAAAAAGTTATTTGTGGTACATCTGGAGCATTTTGACACGTTGCATTTATCCCCAGACAGACAAAGTATGAACTATGCAAAATATTTTTATCTGGGTTGTATTCCTCTAATTAAGGCTTCCCGTGTGGAAAAGTTTTCTGGCGCTGGCCTGGCCCAGACCAGAATGCCAGGTTTCGAGCCCTGCCGCTGACCAGATGGTCTGACCTGGGCCTGGCCAAAAGTGTAACGTTTTTTCTGGCTAGATCCAGGCCAGACCGTCTGGTCAGCCGCTAGACATAGGCTGGGCATCCGCGAGTTATTGGCTCGTCAGCCACTAGTTAATGGTTCGTCAGCCACTAGTTAATGTCTGATCGATTAATGTTTTATAGTTGAGTATCATATCGTCCATGTTTAGAGGATACGCTCAAAAAGCAAAACATGATTTCCTAGAAAAATATATAATATACATGTTTCATATAATCAGTAAAAATTCAAATTATGGTTCAAAAATATACTGCCATCAATAAAATCAATAAATTCAATTATAGTTTCTAATACTTTTTCTTTTACAATAGATAAGAAGTAGGTTTGTACTTACTATTTATTTAATAACTCAATACAGATTTGGTACATTTTATGCCTCCGATTTTACAGCTAACTTTTGGCTGGATTAATATATTATTCGGAAAAAAATAAGAAATTTTGACAGTTTGTGACACTTGATCGACAAAAACTAGCACTGTTTCCGAGAGGTCGGAGCCTAGCATTGTCAGAATACTTCAAGTTGTGACGTCAACTGGCAAGATGTCTGCATGCCGAGGGCCAAGCAATGAATTACAATTACTTGGGAAAACTTGATTGTTTTAATGACTTGGATACACAAATTTCACTATAAACTTTTTTAGTTTAAAAAATGTCATTATAGGCTCTGTAACTTTTTGAAATGTAAGAAAAAATTTACTGTATCGAACTTAGATTTTTTTCATGTCTCGCTGATCAACGCCAGGCCTGGACCAGACCAGACTGTCAAGATGATAAGAAAGAAAGTCATGTTGAACAGACCTTCCAGACTAGACGGTCTAGATAAAGTCAAATCTGAACCAGATCAATTCTTCCAGACGAGACAGTCAAGATAAATCCAGACCTGGACCAGATCTGTAACCAGACTGCCCGGACATTTTTCCACACGGGTTCTTATTCAGTATAAAATGGCGGAATGTAATATACACTAAAATTATTGAACCAAAAACGTTATCTTTTATTGCCTTGTTGCCAAAAATGTTTCGGGACCGTAGTACATTACACAGGCCAACATGGTTTTGGCCTGTATAGAGAATCACCCATATGTGTTAGTCTTCCACTAAGGGTATAGTATTATTGGTGTTGATCTTTCGAGATTAAGGATATTGAACTCGAATTACTCTGTCATTAACGCCCCTTCTCTTGAATTGTGTACACATGTATGCATATAGTCTCGTACAATATTGAATGGCATTCTGCAGCAGGTCAGTTATACGCTCAATGTTCGATCGCATACGAGAGCGTAAGCCAATGTTTTTAATATTATGTTCCCCGTACGCAAATGTAGGGTAAACATTCCGATAGTCGGGAAAATAGCGCGACCCTTATATTTAAATCGTTGTATAGGCACTTTAAAGAAATATCTAACTATTTTGAAGATGAATTCCAATTTAAGAGGAAAAAAACGGGTTTCTGGAAAAATTTTAGAAAATGTCCGTGGTTGGGCAAGATTTTAAGTGGTAAATTAAGTGAAATTTTGCGAACATTTGGTGGAAAAGTTCAATTTTATATAGTAGGTTAGGAAGGTTGGAATTTTAAGACAATGATTATATCACTCTTGAAACAGAAGATTCCTCACTATTTACAATAATATAAATGATTTTATCTAAATTCGTCCTAAAGCAATCGGTCATTTTTCTCCATCTGTCAAAGTTTGACAAATAAAAAAAAAACAGGATAAAAGTCAAATTGATGTAACTAAGTATTGGTTAGACATGTTACGATTTCTAGACAATGTTTACATTTTTATAATATCGAATATACAAGCAACTTTTCTTCACTATTTGCAATAATAGCTTAAAAAAATGTTTTATTTTCTGACACAGGAAATAATACACATACTGAAAATGGCGATAAAGGCGGATCAGCTTTCTAAACATTTCAAAACAGTAACTTTATTAAAAGTTTACATAATTTGTTATCTTGTGCCTTATTAGAAAGTATGCAGAATGCAAGCATCTATTCAATTTTCATAATTGTATAGTTTATTGCACTATTCTTACTATAAAATATACGTGATTGTCCAACCTCTGATATGTGTCGCCGGAGACCGGTATTGTTACCCTATTCCCTCGTAGGTGAGCGCGAGAAGCGGCCAGTGGGAAATTAAATTATTGCTCGACTCTTTTCCGCCTTCGCAGACTGGTTCGTGTATAATATTACGAAATGCAAAATTGCATGACATCGAAATGTCCGCGCCCATTAACAAAACGTGTTTGCCTGTAAAAACAAAAAAATCCACATTTATAGATATATTCGTAGTAATTCGACCCAAGATTTTATATTCTTTGGCTTTTTACATTCAATAAAATATATTCTTTCCTTAGTATTCAGATACAAATTCAAGAAAGTTCTTTATTTGTAACAAGAAATATTTATCAAGTTATTAAAGGATTTTAATTTTTGTTTTGTTTGCACTAATATTTTTTGCCAGTTAGTCAGTTTTTGGAACCGTACGTTCAATTTGCTCTCGAATTTCAAGTTTTCCACTCTGATGTACCACAAATAAAATACTTCAACAACTAATGAGGTGTTCAGTTTAAATCTGAGTTCTAGTCCTGATCTCCATCACATAAACTTTATAATTGCTTGTTCCTACAAACTACTTCATTCTATACTAATGATTGTTCTGCGGTCAAGTTAACTAACACTTGACTTGTTTAACTTGCATGAGAGACATTGCGAGTTAAACTATCAAAGTTGTATGCGAGTTTTGCCCCGGCTTCTCAGCGTTTTAGTTGTTAAATTATATTTTTTCACTCATTGAATAAAATTGTTTTAGCGCCTGGACCGTAAGACCTTTTTACATATGGCCTTTTTGTTTAAATGCGAATAATTTGGTTTCAAAGCTAATAACGTTTGAAATTAATCAGTTTCTAATTGTGTGAATCTGTATTTAAACGTTGAATTTTTTCGAAATTACAGCAGCCATAAATTTTGGACAGTTTTAAGTAAAAGAACGTTTAAAATAAATAAATTTTTAATTTAATTACAGAGTTCACACTTTGTCCTGTATTTTGCGCATTTCTTTTTTAAAAAAATACTCCTTCCCTCTTTTCAAGAAATTTCCCCTTTGCACCGTTTTCTCATATGTGCGAACAGAATTAGTAGAACTTAATAAGACAATTCAACTGTTTTTAGTTAAAAGTTCACCCTACATATACTGTTTGTTTGAAGTTTGATCTTTTTAAAAATTCAACTAGAAAATGCATTCTTCTTTATTAAAACTTCCTCTTTTCGGGTTGAAAATGCAACTATTTTGGTGGAGATTTATTTTTTGGTTTGAAAATTCAACTTCTTTGGCGAAAATTTTGGTTGAAATTTTAACTACGTATTTTCTTGAAAATGCAATAGATTTCGAATTGGAATCATATGAATTTAAAGCGTTTCATATTGAATTCAAGATTCTCAGGGGGAAATTTACCACCGGCACAGTACCACGCCCGTAGGGTAAGGGGTCAACGCCAACGAGTTAACAGTCAATGTTTTTTTTTAAGTTAATAAGATGTTTAATTGATCCAGTTTTTTCTCATTTCGAGTTCTGCATTATATTATATATTTCTCGAGCGAATGATTTCTCTTTTTTTTTTTTTTTTTTTTTTTTTTTTTTTTTAGTTTTCGTGTAAAGGCTGGGCCGTGCAGTTCTGAAATTTGCTTAGATTATGCTCTGTCTTATGAAAATCAAAACATTTAAAGATAAGAAAATATGATGGTTTGCTTCTGTGGTATTTTATGTACGGAAACGGAATTTACGCAATGTTTCTAATGTACCAATATAAGACAACTACATACTGACCGGATTGATAATAATATTTAATAGCATGGACATAGGAAACATGGGACTAACATGTCACCCTAATTTGGGCGAGCGGGGTTGAATCCACGGGAGGGGGGAGAATTCCATGAGTGGGGAGAGCCATCTTACGATGCCCATCTTACGATGGGCCATTTGATTATGCGCACGAGCATTTTTGCCGACAAACTGTGCATGAAAATATAAACATGTGGGCGCTGCCATGTTTGTCGCGGGACATCAAAAGGTGGCGGACCTCCCCCCTCATTGCATCACCCCCGCAATGGCATACCTAGTCCTTTGTTTCCTATGCCCATGTTTAATAGTCTCTTCCATGTAGCCCGCAAGATAAGTTGCTGTTCTACATTGCCGATCATTTATCGACGAAATTTGTGACACGGGTTTCACCTAAGCACTTGTCAATATTATTTTCGGCATGTTTGCCCCCCTGGCCAAGCCTCACTTATTTATGAGATATATTATATTTTGGCCTTGAATTACGTCTAATTAATATAATTAGATTGTGTGATATTATTTTATCTATCAAAACTTCAAATTTTTATACGGTTAGTATTGTCAATAGAGTTGAAAAGTTTATATTTCTGTCAGCGAAACTTCCATTCTTTCGTGGTAAAAACTGTTTTCTGTATAATTTTTCTCTTGCAACGTCAATTTTCAAGATTTTAGTAAGTAGCAAAATCTCTCTGATGAAATAGATTTATTTGATGGAAAGTAGAACTAAAATTGTTAAATAATAGACATGTTATAAGGAAAATCACATTTGCCCCACTGCTTGGCACTGCTCCCCTTTACCCTACTGCCGGTCGGAGTTCGGTACTGGCACGGTACTGTTAGAATACTGCAGGACTACTGGCTTTGTACCGGAAAAACCCCTAATGATAACAATGTTCTGTACTGACTTGCAGTATTTAATGAGTGCTGGGCTAGTACTTACATTTGGTACTGGTGCAGTACCCTCTGTTAGTACTGGCTCACTATTGGCTAAACCAAAACTGCAAAATCGGGGAGGTACTGAACTGTTGTACTGGGCCAGCACTGAAGTTCACCACTGGGCCGCTAATGCAGATTAGTACTGGGCAGGTACTGGTCACGCTCTGAGTAATACGGAAGGTATCCCAGATAGAAATACACCACCGGCCCAGTACTGGCCCAGTACCGCCTATCGGAGTTCCAGTACTGGCTGGTTGTACTGGGCCAGTATTATGTCAGTACTGACGTGTAATGCTTTCAGTACTGGCCTGTCAGTGCTTGCGAAGCCCTGACTTCAGTACTGGGGCAGTACTCGTAAACCGCTGGCGAACGAAAATGCCGCAGTTAATTTTAAAAATGATAAAAAATTATTTAATTGTATTAAAGACCATCCATTCATCACCATATGACTGCATATGATCTGAATATAATTTATAATTACAAAAATATAATTTTCAAACTATGTTTTAAATTGTAACACCCACTATTTCTATAATCTAAAGATATAACAAAAAAGGTATTTAAAAAATACATAATAATTGACTGCTAGTATTTTGTCAATACATGTTCATGGCACTGCTTAGAATGAATACATATAATACATTTTTTCACGAATAAATGAAGGTAAGAAAGTTATTGGTAGAGCAGGTCCCCTTATCAGAAGTAAAAATATATCAAATAAAGCTAAAATGGCAATACATAATTCTATATT
>NC_046662.1:77537179-77539644 GCF_010883055.1 Belonocnema kinseyi | reverse complement strand
CTCTATCCCATCCACACACTACTCCTTTCCCCTGCCGAGTGAGTCACGCCTACCCCGAAAGGGAAATGGCTTAATGGTGTAATAATAAAAAAAATAATAATAATTTACAAATAATATTTCTAACGCTACGGGGTTTCGAACCTACATCTATATACATAAATCTATCGCGTAGCTGTCGGGAGTGCTAATCACTGCACCAAACCGACAAGTTAAAACTCTATGAAAAAACCATCCTCATAAGCTACAGTTCAAAAAAGTTAAAACAACAATTTTTCATCTTTTTTTCTCGTTAATCTTTTTATCATCATATGACATCAAATAGATATAAAATAAACCAACTGTTCACGAAAATATAAATAACATAATTTTTAAATAAATAATTTAAATCGACTACAATTTTTCTTCGTGTAATATTTTATTTCTTTGCGTTTCAGACTATCTTTAAAGTGCTGATAATAACATTTAATGAGAATTTAAAACTTGTATCGACGGGACATAGAAATTTTACCACGTTGCGCAATAATTTTTTAATAACAATTTTCTTTAAACTTTCGTTTAACGTTTTGCTTTTTAGGCGTTTTAGACTATTCTACAATGATTAAGACATACATCCAATGCACTTTTCTCTTAACCTTAATTGTATAGCCAATTTTTTCGACATTTCAAAACACTCTGACAGCATTTATAGACGTGTTTTTTTTAAGTCTATTTTTGTACTACTGGCATAGTATCGCCCCGTTCGTGCAGCCAACGTTCTTCCAGTTCTGGGCGAACCACCGGCTGTCTGTACCGGTTGGCAGTACTGGGCCAGAACTGCACCGGTGGTGAACTTCGTTCCCGTATTTCACCAGATATGTATACCACTCCTAAGCCAGTAGTACACCAGTATAATGCCGACCGTTGACTGAACTCTTGCGCCAGTAATAGACACAGTATCGTGCCAACCATTGCCTGTACTCTTATCTCGGTTCGTAATCAGCACTTGAATCTTATACCAGCAGTACACCACTATAATGCCAACCCTTGTTTCAACGCTTGTGTCAGTATTTGACCAGTTATCCGTATCAGTACTGTGCCAGTAGAAACTCCTGTGTCTGTATGACACCAATGGTAATGGTCAGTACTGGGCCAGTTGCAAACCAGTACGATGCCAACCGTTGGTTATACTCTTATATCAGCATATTTCACTGTCATGAATATTATTCCTAAGCCACTAGTAAACCAGTATAATACTACCCGCTGGTTGAACGTTTGTGTCAGTATTTTACCAGTAATACGTGTTAGTATTGTACCAGTGGCGACGGTCAGTACTGGGCCAATTATAAACCAGTATGATGCCTAACGTTGATGGAACTCTTGTGTCAGTATTTTACCAGTAATATGTATCAGTACTGCCCCATTAGTCGACTCAGTATCACCCCAAACGTTGGCGGAACTCCTGGCCGGTATTACACCAGTGGTGACGGTCAGTACTGGGCCAGTTGTAAACCACTATGATGCCAATCTTTGCTTGAACGCTAGTGTCAGTATTTTACCAGTAATATGTATCAGTACTGCAATTGTAGTATATCAGCATCACGCCAACCGTTGGCGGAACACCCGTGCCGATATTACACCAGTAATAAAGGTCATCACGGAGCCAGTTGTAAACCAGTATAATTCCAACCGTTGGTTGAACTCTTGTGTCAGTATGTTACCAGTAATACCTTTGGCGGAACTTCTGTACCGGTATTTCACCAGAAGTGACGGTCAGTACTAGGCCAGTTGTGAACCAGGATGGCACTAACCATTGGCGGAATTCTTGCGTCGGTATTCTTCCACGAATGACAGTCAGTACTGAGCCAGTAGTGAACCAGTACTATGCCGATGGTTGGTACAGTACTGATAGACAGTACTGGTATTTATTCTGAATTACAACTGGCGTGGTACTGCGCCGGTCCTGAACTCTGACTAATACCCGACTTTTCCCCCTGGGTTGTATCTATCTTAATTTTGTTCAAAAGAATGTATTCCTCTCGTATTTTTCTCTTTTAGTGAAACATCACCCTATTCGCCCTGTTTCGAAAGCATCCGAAATTCAAAACGAATGCAAATTATAAAATTTTCTCATTTCATAATAAACCAAGCTGACAAATGTAAACGTAGAGAAAGGAATATTTAAATCCATATGTGGAATGCTTTAAACTGCATGACTATTGTTGAAATATTGTTTTAACTTCAAATTTTTTTTTTTGTACCAATAATAGTTGAAAAGCAATAAAAATTATGTACAATATATTCCTAATCAAACAAGGTTATTATTGAAGTCATTCAGTGTCTGATTTGCTTTTTTTGCCTTATCGTTAACAATTTTATGCGGTTTTTTTTCGAAATTTCATGCGCCTTTTTGTCTTACTATTTCTTTTGTAATTCCATTTAGTAAGTGTATGTTACTTTAACATTAGCGTAACACTTGGGGTGAAACC
>NC_046662.1:77528905-77537169 GCF_010883055.1 Belonocnema kinseyi | reverse complement strand
CCTGAGGCGTTACGTATTTTTTGAACGGCCCCGTAGGTGAAGCAGAAGTAAGAGATAAATGATAGACATTGCATATTGCAAACAAGAAAATTATTCTCTCGTTAATTTTTGGGTAATCATTCACTATAATTGATGAGAGTTATATTATTGTCCATATTTTACGCAAATTGAGTTTATAAAAATTAGGTGTAAAAGAAAATATTAGGTAAAATAAGCATCAGCTGGTATAAAGATAATTTAAACATGAATCAGAGATACTAACAAACATTAAATATAGGAGAATATAATATTATTCTCTAGTTAATCTTTGGGTTAATCATTCACTACAACTCCTAAGAGTCGCATTATTATATTTATTGTACACAAATTGAGTTTATGTTCATTTCTGTTCGAAATAATAGTACAAAAAGTAATTCTGAAACCAGATCGTAGGCGAAAGTTAGTATTCTTTTATTACTTCTAGCCACGGTGCGTTCGTCAAGGCTGATTCGAGCTGCTTTATAAAGTACTGAGACGTGAACATTCAATGAAACTCTTTATATATTTTTTTAATTTATGCAATGCGCTGCTAACTAAGAACTCCCGTTTCACGTAGAAAGAAAACTCGTAAAAATTGTGTCACCTGACACAGTTTTGAGACTGAAAAAAACCGCGGAAAAAGTATATCTTTTCTGCAGAAATCGAGTGGACTTTATTGAGGTCAACAAGGCATTGCCTAGGAGCAATGGAAAAAATTAAAGTGGTAAATTCTTAATCCTTACTTATCCTTTACAATCCGTACTTCATCTTGTTTTTTTTTTATTTTTGAGAGTGGCGCAGCCTTGCACTTTATCTGTAAAAGGGAACTTAATATAGCCTCTCGTATTATTTTTCGTAACTATTTCTGGTATACGAGTATTAATCCTATACGTTATGGAAATTATAATCCCAGGTTTTAGTACTTAAATCTTGATTTAAATACTGGACATTAATCTGCGTTAAGGATGGTAGTGGGGAAATTTGATAACAAAATTGCCAGATTGTTGCAAGCCGTGCGGTTTATAATCACAAAATTTAGTGCTCGCTAAATTCAGTTTAGTAAATTTATGGTTAGATAACTCGACCTTGACCGCAAGATAGATTCACGCTGAGCATTCAGTAAACGTGACTTCTATTCAGGAAGTAAGATATGCGGCAATCTTCACGGGTTCGGGGCACGGAAGCCGTAAATCGGTTGCACGAGAGATAATGATCGGTGAAAACGATGAAAACATTGAAATCATGCACTCTGCCATAGCATTTATTTACAAACGTGCTCTTTCAGAGAAATCGTGCGACGCCAATTGCTTTCCACGAGTGACTTTATTTTTCCGTATTATGAGAAGTACCTCAGTTATAATTGTAAAGCGGTTCAATGTTCATTTAATCAACACAGTAGTTGTCGTAGGTCAATTCTCATCATATATTCAAATTTTCAGGGATCACAATCAGACCTCTATACGCCCTACCCCACTATTTTTTCGAACTCCCCAATAATCCATACATTTGACCATTTTTTCCCTTTTTTTTAAGTTGCGTGTTAGATTGCAGAAAAGGGGCATCACCTGTCACCTCTATTATTGCAGGAAAAACAATTTTGTTTGGCAACAAACTATTATAATCTTTAATTGGACGAGAAATTAATCGATTTGATGAGGGAAAATTTTTAAACTATTGTTACTTTTGTTACTAAGATATCTCAAATATGGGTCTGTCGCGATATATCGTAATGATCATATTTAACGAGAAGTTGTAAATTGGTAGTAATTTGACCAATATTATTCTTGTTACTAGTCATAGGGGTGCCTTCCCGCCCCCACGAAACGTTGGTAAAGGGTAGGGTTTTCACAGCATTATTTTTGTGACCTGTCAAAGGGTTTTTTTTTGGCCGTTTGGATGTTGAAAAGCACCTAAACGGTGAGTTAACTATGATCATTCTGATATCCTGACATTCCCATATTTAAGATATCGTAGTAACAAAAGTAACAATAGTTTTATACTTCTGTCTATTCAAATCGCTTTATTTATCGTTTAGTTAAAGATTCTATTAGTTTGTTGCAGAAAAATACTGTTTTTCCAGCCAAAAAGCAGGTGACGCCCCTATTCTGTAATTTCACCAAGTTGCGGTTAATGTTTCAAGAGTTAAGGAACTCGCAACCATTAATTTATACAATTATGAATAGCTTCAAGAAACTACGATCCGAAGAAAAAAGACAAAGCAAATTATTGACTATTTGCGCAAAAAATAAATAGAAAGAAAAAAATCTAACATGATTTCGTTGCATGAAGTTGTTGTATTGTTTTAAAAGAACTTTAATATAAAATCATTAAATTTCGAAGGAGATTTAGAATTTCTGAATACTTCGGGCTGTGTTAGTTTCTTTTTACCAGAAATCATATAATTTTTAAACAAAAATCATCAAGATTCGAATTGTGAACAATTGTGGGCTATTTTTAAATCGGAAATTGACCTTTTTAATAATTCTAGGTTACTTAATCACTGTAGTTGAAATAAGATTGACAATTTTTGAAGATTTCAGCTTATGTTAACGTTTATTCGCGTTCACCACAGGAAATTGAATATTTTAAATAAAACTCATTAGATTTCTAAGAAGATTTACAGTTCAAAGAATATGTCTAAATTTTCATCAACTTTAGGTTGTTTTGGAGAGTATTAACGTAAAATTAATAATTTTTAACAAAAATCATTACATATAAAACGTTTACAATTTTTGAACGGTTTAAGGTTATGTTAGTATTTTTCACCAGGAATTGATTATTTTAAAGAAAACAAATTTTATTTAGATTCTTTAGATTATGATGCAGTCATTAAATTCACAGGTTTTGCATTATTTGAATTTTTGGTTTTGTTTTCGTTTAATACTGGAAATCGCTGCTTTTTTTTTTAAACTTTGGATTACAAAGAAGACAACAAATTTTTTAACATTTTTAATTTATGATCTCGTTTTTAAAACAGGATTTACAATCTTAAATAATTGTTTGTTTTGTTATGTTAGTGTGTTTTGTCTTAAATTGCTATTGTTAATAAAAAATTATTAGAAGTCAATGAATATTTAAAATATTTGAACAAGAACAGATTTTGTTAATGTTTTTCATCGGAAATTTGTGCTTTTTAACAAAAATGTGACTGTTTGATTGTCTACAGAAATATTATATATTATTTCTGAAGTTAAAATATCAATGATCAGAAATAATTTCCTTGCTGTTTTTTTATTATTTGAGATAATAACAAATAATGTGAAATACAAAAATAATGTATTATTAATATTTATTTTATATTTGAATTTAAAAAATACGTGATACGAAAAAAGAAAAAATCGCGCGCATGCTTCTTTTCTAGTTCAGTAAAACTTGTGTTTTCTCATAAAAGTGTTGTATTTATTAATTTTTATTAATTATATATGTTATATTTGTAAGAAAAAATGCTCAACCACTGCGAACCCTGCATTTTTAAAGAAAAAAAATAAGGTTGTGATATTATTCCTTTGATCCGTGTTGGTTTGAATTCAGTTTTCGATATGAGCAGCTTGTTAGTTCCTGATTGATCGATTTACACGTTGCATCGTGATCCTCCCGTTTTCGCGATATCTGAACTGGAAGGATTTTTATGACAGTTACTTTACCTAACGAAATTGAGGAAAAACTCTAGAGTACAGCAATCTGATCGGTAGTTTGCGTCGGTTTCGTTCTTTTCAAAAGTTTGTCGGGCTATCAAGGATGGTCAGGGTACGGATGACGTGGCAACTGGAGCGAGAGTTCTCATCGATTCACCGATACCCTCGTTCAAGCCCACAGTTAGTCGTCAGCTTCTGCTCAAGCTATCTACAGGGAGCGTTTGGTAACTTTATTGTAGTTTCACTGCAGGTTCATTAAGACGCGTTACAAAAGTAATGTTTAGATTTACAAATTATTAATCTTTCTAAATATGTGAGAAATGAATCACCGAATCAAATCAGTCAGAATTCTCACTAATTCCCTAAAATTCTCAATTTCATAAAAATATTTATTAATCAGTAATTGTACAGAAATCGTATATGGATATGTGAATTCTTATTTGAAGTACATCCTTTTTGAAATAAGCCTTCTTTAATAAGGAGTTGTGAATATGGTATTACGCATGTGTTAAGTGGTATTGTACTTATTCAATGAGATAGAAAACAGCAGAAAAATTAATAAAATCCTGATCAATATTACTAACGATGCTTTTTTGTCTTCGAACCCACCTTGAAGTAACATGTTATTTAGGTATATTAAGCTGGCACAACATTATGAAGGTATAGAGATGTAACCTATTTTATAATTTAGGGCTCATTTAGGGCTGATTTGGGCCCGTGGTCCTAAATTTTGGGCCCTTTTATTTATTTTTTTTAAATAGTGTTTGCGCTAGGTTAATGTTAAGCTGGCCGAACATTGCTGTAAAACGTGCTAAAAATGATTTCACGGATAATTCACCTTATACAATAATTTAGGGCTCATTTAGGGCTCTGGGAATATGATAATGGAAAATTTAAAAAAATTGTTTAAATAATTCTAGTAAAAATGAAGTAAACAATTTTCTTCCTTTACCCTATGTTAAGGCTCACTTGGGGCTCCATAAATATGGTATTTGAATTTTACAATAAATTGTTCAAACAATGTTTGTTTAAACAAATTTGCCAAAACAAAATATTGTTTTTTCTTTTCTCTTGCATAATTTCAGGCTCATTTAAGGCTACTGAAAAATCATCGACCGAAGTTCGCGTGATATTTCTTTTACCCTTTTTTTTGGTTATTCATGGTGTTGTGCCACCTTAACGTTATAAAAAATACATGAAGAAAACAATTAAACCCATTTTTACTCCTCGCATAATTTAGGGCTCATTGAGGACTAATTTGGGCCCGTGTTCCTAAATTTTGGGCTCTCGTATTTTTTGTAAAAAATAGTGTTTGCAATAGCTTAACAATAAGTTGGTTCAAGATTGCTGTAAAATGTTAGAAAAATGATTGTACTACAAATTCACCTTATATAATAGCTTTGGGCTCATTAAGGGCTCTGGGAATATAATAATTAAAATTTACAAAGAAATTGTTTAAACAATTTTTGCCTAAACAAATTTTCCAAAACAAATTTTCCAAAACAAAATATTTTCTTTTCTCCTACATAATTTCAGGCTCATTTCAGGCTACTGAAAAATTATCCAGCGAAGGTCGCGTGATATTTCCTTTGCCCTTTTTTTTTGGTTATATATGGTGTTGTTTAAACAATTTTTTTTAATTTTCCATTATCATATTCCCAGAGCCCTGAATGAGCCCTAAATTATTGTATAAGGTGAATTTTCCGTGAAATCATTTTTAGCACGTTTTACAGTAATGTTCGGCCAGCTTAACGTTAAGCTAGCGCAAAAACTATTTTTTTTCTTTAAATAAAAGAGCCCAAAATTTAGGACCACAGGCCCAAATTAGCCCTAAATGAGCCCTAAATTATGAAATAGGTTACATCTCTATACCTTCATAGTGTTGTGCCAGCTTAACATACCTATAAAATGTGTAAGTTTATGTTTAATTCTGAAATGCGCCGTATTGTTATTTGTTAGAGAGATGTCCCTAATTAACTCAATATCATTTCGTTTGGTTTTCATAGACATTTTTGGTTAAAATATAAACATAATCTATACTGTATTTAATGGAGAATTCGTCATGTATTTTCTTAATTGTTCTAGTGTCATCTATCATTTTTAAGCATTTATTTTGTAGCCTTCGCAAGTTGTCGTAGTTAGATTTACATGTGTGCTCCAAATGGGAGCTGTATACAGCATTATGGGTCTTATAATTGTTGTATAAATAATCAGTTTGTTATTTTTGCACCTATATAGATTTGTATCCTTTCTTACATCCTTCTGTCGTGTGTTTTTTAAAAGTGAGGGTTTTATCTAAATGTTGGTTTAAGTATTTAACAGATTTACCAATTTCGACAATTATGATTAAACCTGCTTAGAGCTGAGGGTATGTCTTTTTACTTTTATCGCAAACACTATCATTTCAGTCTTTCGAACATTTCTCTGAAGTTTCCATGTTTTAAAGCACACCAGCCTTGGCATAATCGCAATCAGAATGGGTGGTTTGTATTTTAACTTGAAATTTCCTGTCCTTTAGGTTGCTGATGGTTATTTTAATTAGATATAAGGGGATATTTAGTACTTGTATGATATTCAGTATAACTAATTGATGAATTGTGCTACGTCTATGTCGGAACCCAAATTGTTCAGGTATTATCTGCGTGTGTTTTCATTCATGGTCCCATAGTCTTTTATAGAGAATTCTTTCGAAAGTTTTACTAATTGTCGGAAGTAAACTGATTGGTCGATAACTTTGTGGACATTTTTGTTCTATTCCTGCCTTATTTATCGGTTTTTATAATTGAAGTTTTCCACTCAGTTGGAAAATAAGATAGTATAAACCATGCCTTGAAAATATATGTCATTTAAACTATTATTTTCTTGGAAATATTCTTAAAAATTCTATTAGAGATATTATCGCAGTCGCAGAGGCTTTATTTGGCCTGGTTCCTTTAATTGCTGATTTGACTTCTCTCGGTGTTGCAAGTTTTATATTATCCATATTAACATTAGAGTTAAGTATTTCGCTATGACAAAGATTAACTAGTTTCCTAGTGGCTGCGTTACTCATGCCTTTCGTCATTAATTATACTTTCTCATACTGGAATGCTAAAACATTTGCCTTATCCTTATCTTCAAAAACTAATCCTTTTGGGCCATGCAGTATTAGAATTACGTTGGTGCGATTCTGATTCACAACACTATCTTATCTTTATTTGAATACAGGATTTTTTTGAACTTTATTTCAAGATTATTTACATCTTTTTAAAATTGGAACTTTTTTGTACAAAAACAATGTTTTTTATTTTATAGGATAAGACTGATAATATCGTTTTAATTATTAAAATTCTTTAAAACTTTTTCCGGATACCTGATTTTTGACACAATTACCTTAAGATATTTAGTATTAAATAGTTAGAACTTGAATGATTCGGTTTTAAATCTTTTAAAGTTTTGCGAGTTGTTGTATAATATAATAATTAGTTTCAATATTTAAACAATTATAACAAAAATTTCAATGATTTTGAGTCCTTTTTCAGTTTGAAGAATATCGATAGCCTTAAATAAATTGAAACGAGTTTAATTTTTTAATTAACTTATTTTGAAAAAGTTTAATTTGAATAATTTTTCTGTTTGAAGAGTTAGATATAAAAAATTTGCATAATCGTATGATGAAAAGCTTAGAATCTGCACAATATCAGTTGTTAAAGTATAAAATAGTTCACGTAGAATGTTTAATTTTCAATGTTAAACGCATGAAATTTAGAATTGTTTCACATTATATTCTTTAATTTCTGGGTTCATTTTTAAATACTTCAAATAATATAAATTGTTCAGTCAAGCTTTTAATTAGAACATTTAAATAGCCGGGAAAAATATTTGAAACCGGGCATTTTTTTTAAGCTTCTAGTGGCTACCCTAAATAAATATTACATTTTTTGCTAATCGACCTGACCTACTTAAAATATATATCCGTTAGTGGCATGAGTCTGAAGTTCCCAACGTTTACAAAAAACGAAAAAAACGAAAAAAAAAAATATTTAAAAAGTCAAAAGGTTTTCATTGTTTATGACAGTATTATGTGCCAAAAGTCCCATCTTAAAGTTTCAGCCCTCTAGCGTATGTGGAACCCACCCCAAATCAACCCCTGCACACTATAAAATTCGTTAAAAATACACAATTTCGAAAATTAAAAATGTTTTAAATGATTATGGCTGCATTTAGTGCCTAAAGTGCAAGTAAAAAGTTTCATCCCTCTAGTGCATGTGGAACACACCCCAAATCAACCCCTGCACACTATAAAATTCGTTAAAAATACACAATTTCGAAAAGTCAAAATGTTTTTAATGATTACTGCTGCACTTAGTGCCAAAAGTGCAACTAAACAGTTTCATCCCTCTAGTGCATGTGGAACACACCCCAAATCAACACCTGCACACTATAAAATTGGTTAAAAATACACAATTTCGAAAAGTCAAAATTTTTGTAATGATTATTGCTGCACTTAGTGCCGAAAGTGCCACCAACAAGTTTCATCCCTCTAGTGCATGTGGAACACATCCCAAATCAACCCCTGCACACTATAAAATTCGTTAAAAATACACAATTTCGAAAAGTCAAAATGTTTTT